>NC_057794.1:595714729-596014729 GCF_018294505.1 Triticum aestivum
TCTCCCCACTCGGACTGGTCAAGAAGTCAACCTAGTTATCGACCCAATCTTGGTGGGCAAGGTGTTTAGGGTTTGGAGGTGTTTAGGATTGATATAATTGGCGTGAAGAAGCAAGCTGTACATGAGTACCAGTGCCTTCACCTAGTACTATACCACATGCTACACCCCCTGCGTGATTCCAAAGTCTGAACAACACTCATATCAAATTGTCGAAAGAGTCTGCAAGCGTGGGGGCAATCCTCCGCCTAACAAGATAAACAACACCTGCACACAAGCAAAATAAAATGCTTGCAACCAACGTGACAAGAGGGTTGTCAAGCCCCTTGTCTTTCTAGTTACAATATTAAAAATAGATAGATAGATAGGTAGTTGTATAGTAAAACAGCAAATAATAAAGGCAATTATTGTAGAAGAAAGTATTGAAGGAGAATGGGCACGGGGGGCATAGGTTCACTAGAGGTATCTCTCTCGAAAGCAGGCAATTGACATGGTAACAAATTACAGTTGGGCAATAGACAAGAATATTAATATTTATGACTATATTACGTCCGTGATAGGTAGACCATTAATTCAACAAAATCTACTACTAATACTCCACTCTGAAACTGCTATCCAGCATACATATCTGATAATCCCCAAGTGCAGGGAATCATCGTAGCAATTCCCAATGGTGGAAGTGATAAGTATGTAGTGTCGAACTGATGTCTACTACACAACCTTCTTCTTGTAGACGTTGTTGGGCCTCCAAGTGCAGAGGTTTGTAGGACAGTAGCAAATTTCCCTCAAGTGGATGACCTAAGGTTTATCAATCCGTAGGAGGCGTAGGTTGAAGATGGTCTCTCTCAAGCAACCCTACAACCAAATAACAAAGAGTCTCTTGTGTCCCCAACACACCCAATACAATGGTAAATTGTATAGGTGCACTAGTTCGGCGAAGAGATGGTGATACAAGTGGTATATGGATAGTAGATAAAGGTATTTGTAATCTGAAATTATAAAAACAGCAAGGTAACTAATGATAAAAGTGAGCGTAAACGGTATTGCAATGCGTGGAAATAAGGCCTAGGGTTCATACTTTCGCTAGTGCAAGTTCCCTCAACAATACTAACATAATTGGATCACATAACTATCCCTCAACATGCAACAAAGAGTCACTCCAAAGTCACTAATAGCGGAGAACAAACGAAGAGATTATGGTAGGGTACGAAACCACCTCAAAGTTATTCTTTCCAATCAATCCGTTGGGCTATTCCTATAAGTGTCACAAACAGCCCTAAAGTTCGTACTAGAATAACACCTTAAGACACAAATCAATCAAAACCCTAATGTCACCTAGATACTCCAATGTCACCTCAAGTATCCGTGGGTATGATTATATGATATGCATCACACAATCTCAGATTCATCTATTCAACCAACACATAGAACCTCAAAGAGTGCCCCAAAGTTTCTACCGGAGAATCACGATGAAAACGTGTGCCAACCCCTATGCATAGGTTCATGGGCGGAACCCGCAAGTTGATCACCAAAACATACATCAAGTGAATCACGTGGTATCCCATTGTCACCGCAGATACGCACGGCAAGACATACATCAAGTGTTCTCAAATATTTAAAGACTCAATCCGATAAGATAACTTCAAAGGGGAAACTCAATCCATTACAAGAGAGCGGAGGGGGGAAGAAACATCATAGGATCCAAATATAATAGCAAAGCTCGCGATACATCAAGATCGTATCACCTCAAGAACACGAGAGAGAGAGAGATCAAACACATAGCTACTGGTACATACCCTCAGCCCCGAGGGAGAACTACTCCCTCCTCGTCATGGAGAGCACCGGGATGATGAAGATGGCCACCGGAGAAGGATTCCCCCCTCCGGTAGGGTGCCGGAACGGGTCTAGATTGGTTTTCGGTGGCTACGGAGGCTTCTGGCGGTGGAACTCCTGATCTATTTTCTGTTCTGGAAGTTTTAGGATACGTAGGTATATATGGGTCTAGGAAGTACGTCGGTGGAGCTTCGGGGGCCTCACGAGGCAGGGGGCGCGCCCTAGGGGGGTGGGCGCGCCCCCCACCCTCGTGGGCACCTCCCTTCTCTCCTGACGTGGGGTCCAAATCCATCATGTAGCGTTCCTTCTAAAAATAACTTCTCCAGTTGATTTCGTTCCGTTTCGACTCCGTTTGATATTCCTTTTCTTCAAAACACTGAAATAGGCAAAAAAACAACAAATATGGGCTGGGCCTCCGGTTAATATGTTAGTCCCAAAAATAATATATAAATGGATAATAAAGCCCAATATTGCCCAAAACAGTAGATAATGCAGCATGGAGCAATAAAAAATTATAGATACGTTGGAGACGTATCAAGCATCCCCAAGCTTAATTCCTGCTCGTCCTCGAGTAGGTAAATGATAAAAACAGAATTTTTGATGCGGAGTGCTACTTGGCATAATTTCAATGTAATTCTTGTTAATTGTGGCATGAATATTCAGATCCATAAGACTCAAGACAAAAGTTCATATTTACATAAAAATGATAATACTTCAAGCATACTAACTAAGCAATTATGTCTTCTCAAAATAACATGGCCAAAGAAAGTTCATCCCTACAAAATCATATAGTTTAGTCATGTTTCATTTTCGTCACACAAGAATGCTCTCATCATGCACAACCCCGATGACAAGCCAAGCAATTGTTTCATACTTTAGTAATCTTAAACTCATAAACTTTCATGCAGTACATGAGCGCGAGCCATGGATATAGCACTATGGGTGGAATAGAATATAACGAGGGGGTTATGTGGAGAAGACAAAAAGGAGAAAGTCTCAGATCAACGAGGCTAATCAATGGGCTATGGAGATGCCCACCGATTGATGTTAATGCAAGGAGTAGGGATTGCCATGCAACGGATGCACTAGAGCTATAAATGTATGAAAGCTCAACAAAAGAAACTAGTGGGTGTGCATCCAACTTGCTTGCTCACGAAGACCTAGGGCACTTGAGGAGGCCCATTGTTGGAATATACAAGCCAAGTTCTATAACGAAAAATTCCCACTAGTATATGAAAGTGATAACATGAGAGACTCTCTACTATGAAGATCATGGTGCTACTTTGAAGCACAAGTGTGGTAAAAGGATAGTAACATTGTCCCTTCTCTCTTTTTCTCTCAATTTTATTGGGCCTTTTTTATGGCCTTTCTTTTTTGGGGGCCTTCTCTTTTTTTATGGCCTTTCTCTTTTTTTTATTCCTCACTTGGGACAATGCTCTAATAATGATGATCATCACACTTCTATTTTTTTACAACTCAATGATTACAACTCGATACTAGAACAAGATATGACTCTATATGAATGTCTCCGGTAGTGTACCGGGATATGCAATGAACCAAGAGTGACATGTATGAAAGAATTATGAACGGTGGCTTTGCCACAAATACAATGTCAACTACATGATCATGCTAAGCAATATGACAATGATGAATGTGTCATGATGAATGGAATGATGGAAAGTTGCATGGCAATATATCTCGGAATGGCTATGGAAATGCCATAATAGATAGGTATGGTGGCTGTATTGAGGAAGATATAAGGAGGTTTATGTGTGAAAGAGCGTATCATATCACGGGGTTTGGATGCACCGGCGAAGTTTGCGCCAACTCTCAATGTGAGAAAGGGCAATGCACGGTACCGAAGAGGCTAGCAAGGATGGAAGGGTGAGAGTGCGTATAATCCATGGACTCAACATTAGTCATAAAGAACTCACATACTTATTGCAAAAATCTACAAGTCATCAAAAACCTTGGCACTACGCGCATGCTCCTAGGGGGATAGATTGGTAGGAAAAGACCATCGCTCGTCCCCGACCGCCACTCATAAGGAGGACAATCAAATAACAACTCATGTTTCAAATTTGTTACACAACGTTTACCATACGTGCATGCTACAGGACTTGCAAACTTCAACACAAGGACTTCTCAAATTCACAACTACTCAACTAGCACGACTTTGACATTATTACCTCCATATCTCAAAACAATCATCAAGCATCAAACTTCTCTTAGTATTCAATACTCTATATGAAAGTTTTTACTAATCTTGGATGCCTAGTATGTTATGATTATTTAAGAAAATTACCATGCTATTTAAGACTCTCAAAATAATATAAGTGAAGCATGAGAGTTCATCTATTTCTTCAAAATAAAACTACCACCATGCTCTAAAATATATAAGTGAAGTACTAGAGCAATTGACAAACTACTCCGAAAGATATAAGTGAAGATCAATGAGTAGTTGAATAATTATGCAACTATGTGAAGACTCTCTAACATTTAATAATTTCAGATCTGGGTATTCTATTCAAACAGCAAGCAAAGCAAAATAAAATGACATTCTAAGAATGGCAAACATCATGTGAAGAAGCAAAAACTTAGGATCAACCGAAACTAACCGATAGTTGTTGAAGAAGAAAGGTGGGATGCCAACCGGGGCATCCCCAAGCTTAGATGCTTGAGACTTCTTGAAATATTTATCTTGGGGTGCCTTGGGCATCCCCAAGATTGAGCTTTTGTGTCTCCTTAATTCCTCTCATATCACGGTCTCCCTAAATCTCAAAAGCTTCATCCACACAAAACTCAACAAGGACTCGTGAGATAAGTTAGTATAAACCATTGCAAAAACCTTATCATACTCTACTGTAGCAAATCACTAAAATTATTATTCAACATTGCATACTAAATGCCTCTGCATATTTAATAGTCCTATCCTCAAATAGAATCATTAAAGAAGCAAACATATGCAAACAATGCAAACATAACAGCAATCTGCCTAAACAGGACAGTCCGTAAAGAATGCAGCAACATCCATACTTCCCTAGCTCCAAAAATCATGAAAGAAAATTCCCACTGTAGTAAATTTATCATATCTTAATATGCAAAATGTTTCAACATTTTATCACATTCTGACTTTTCTAGGGAATTATTGCAACATCGGTAAACTTTCTGTTTTCAAACAGCAAGATGAAGACTTGTAACATAGGCATAGTAAAGACTATCAATGCCACTTTTATAGAAATAAAAGATGAAAAACATTGTTCTAAATAACACCAAGCAAATCCTAACAAAATAAATTGACTCCTCAAGCAAAACACATATCATGTGGCGAATAAAAATATAGCTCCAAGTAAAGTTACCGATGAACGAAGACGAAGGAGGGGATGCCTTCCGGGGCATCCCCAAGCTTTGGATTTTAGGTGTCCTTAGATTATCTCGGGGGTGCCATGGGCATCCCCAAGCTTAGGCTCTTGCCACTCCTTGTTCCATAATCCATCAAATCTTTACCCAAAACTTGAAAACTTCACAACACAAAACTTAAAGTAGAAAATCTCGTGAGCTCCGTTAGCGAAAGAAAACAAAAGACCACTTCAAGGTACTGTAATGAAATCATTCTTTATTTATATTGGTGTTAAACCTACTGTATTCCAACTTCTCTATGGTTTATAAACTATTTTACTAGCCATAGATTCATCAAAATAAGCAAACAACACATCGAAAACAGAATCTGTCAAAAACAGAACAGTCTGTAGTAATCTGGATCAAACGTATACTTCTGGAACTCATAAAATTCTCAAATAAATTTCTGGACCTTAGTAATTTATCTATTAATAATCTGCAAAAATAATTAACTAAATAGCACTCTCCAAATAAAAATGGCAGCAATTCTCGTGAGCGCTAAAGTTTCTGTTTTTTACAGCATGATCAACAAGACTTTCTCCAAGTCTTCCCAAAGGTTCTACTTGGCACAAACACTAATTAAAAGCATAAAACCACATCTAAACAGAGGATAGATGAATTATTTATTACTAAACAGGAACAAAAAGTAAGGAACAAAAATAAAATTGGGTTTCCTCCCAACAAGCGCTATCGTTTAGCGCCCTAGCTAGGCATGATGATTTCAATGATGCTCACATAAAAGATAAGAATTGAAATATAAAGAGAGCATCATGAAGAATATGACTAGCACATTTAAGTCTAACATGCTTCCTATGAATAGGGATTTTGTGAGCAAACAACTTGTGCGAACAAGAATCAACTTGCATAGGAAGGTAAAACAAGGATAACTTCAAAATTTTAAGCACATAGAGAGGAAACTTGATATTATTGCAATTCCTACAAGCATATGTTCCTCCCTCATAATAATTTTCAGCAGCATCATGAATGAACTCAACAATATAACCAGCACCTAAATCATTCTTTTCATGATCTACAAGCACAGAAAATTTACTACTCTCCACACAAGCAAAATTCTTCTCATGAATAATAGTGGGAGCAAACTCAACAAAATAACTATCATGTGATTGAAAATTAAGATCAAGATGACAAGTTTCATGGTTATCATTATTATTTAAAGCATACGTGTCATCACAATAATCATCATATATAGGAGGCATGCTTTCATCATAATAAATTTGCTCATCAAAACTTGGGGGACAAAAAATATCATCTTCATCAAACATAGCTTCCCCAATCTTGTGGCTTTGCATATCATTAGCATCATGGATATTCAAGGAATTCATACTAACAACATTGCAATCATGTTGACCATTCAAATATTTAGTGCCAAACATTTTATAGATTTCTTCTTCTAGCACTTGAGCACAATTATCCTTTCCATCATACTCACGAAAGATATTAAAAAGGTGAAGCGTATGAGGCAAACTTAATTCCATATTTTTAAAATTTTCTTTTATAAACTATACTAGTGATAAAACAAGAAACTAAAAGACTCGATTGCAAGATCTAAAGATATACCTTCAAGCACTCACCTCCCTGGCAACGGCGCCAGAAAAGAGCTTGATGTCTACTACACAACCTTCTTCTTGTAGACGTTGTTGGGCCTCCAAGTGCAGAGGTTTGTAGGACAGTAGCAAATTTACCTCAAGTGGATGACCTAAGGTTTATCAATCCCTAGGAGGCGTAGGTTGAAGATGGTCTCTCTCAAGCAACCCTACAACCAAATAACAAAGAGTCTCTTGTGTCCCCAACACACCCAATACAATGGTAAATTGTATAGGTGCACTAGTTCGGTGAAGAGATGGTGATACAAGTGGTATATGGATAGTAGATAAAGGTATTTGTAATCTGAAACTATAAAAACAACAAGGTAACTAACGATAAAAGTGAGCATAAACGGTATTGCAATGCATGGAAATAAGGCCTAGGGTTCATACTTTCGCTAGTGCAAGTTCCCTCAACAATACTAACATAATTGGATCACATAACTATCCCTCAACATGCAACAAAGAGTCACTCCAAAGTCACTAATAGCGGAGAACAAACAAAGAGATTATGGTAGGGTACGAAACCACCTCAAAGTTATTCTTTCCAATCAATCCGTTGGGCTATTCCTATAAGTGTCACAAACAGCCCTAGAGTTCGTACTAGAATAACACCTTAAGACACAAATCAATCAAAACCCTAATGTCACCTAGATACTCCAATGTCACCTCAAGTATCCGTGGGTATGATTATATGATATGCATCACACAATCTCAGATTCATCTATTCAACCAACACATAGAACCTCAAAGAGTGCCCCAAAGTTTCTACCGGAGAATCACGACGAAAATGTGTGCCAACCCCTATGCATAGGTTCATGGGCGGAACCCGCAAGTTGATCACCAAAACATACATCAAGTGAATCACGTGGTATCCCATTGTCACCGCAGATACGCACGGCAAGACATACATCAAGTGTTCTCAAATATTTAAAGACTCAATCCGATAAGATAACTTCAAAGGGGAAACTCAATCCATTACAAGAGAGTAGAGGGGGGAAGAAACATCATAGGATCCAAATATAATAGCAAAGCTCACAATACATCAAGATCGTATCACCTCAAGAACACGAGAGAGAGAGAGATCAAACACATAGCTACTGGTACATACCCTCAGCCCCGAGGGAGAACTACTCCCTCCTCGTCATGGAGAGCACCGGGATGATGAAGATGGCCACCGGAGAAGGATTCCCCCCTCCGGTAGGGTGCCGGAACGGGTCTAGATTGGTTTTCTGTGGCTACGGAGGCTTCTGGCGGCGGAACTCTGGATCTAATATCTGTTCTGGAAGTTTTAGAGTACGTGAGTATATATGGGTGCAGGAAGTGTTGGGGATCATAGCAGAAATTCAAATTTTTCTACGCATCACCAAGATCAATCTATGGAGTAATCTAGCAACGAGGGGAAGGAGAGTGCATCTACATACCCTTGTAGATTGCTAAGCGGAAGCGTTCAAGTGAACAGGGTTGATGGAGTCGTACTCGTCGTGATCCAAATCACCGATGATCCTAGTGCCGAACGGACGACACCTTCGTGTTCAACACACGTACAGCCCGGTGACGTCTCCTATGCCTTGATCCAGCAAGGGGAGAACGAGATGTTGGGGAAGACTCCATCCAGCAGCAGCACGACGGCGTGGTGGTGGTGGAGGAGCAGGACTCCAGCAGGGCTTCGCCAAGCACTACGAGAGACGAGGAGGGAGAGGGGTAGGGCTGCGCCAACAGGGAGAGCAAATCACATGTGTTGGGAAGCCCCAAACCTCAAGTATATATAGGGGAAGGGGAGGGGCTGCGCCCCCACCTAGGGTTCCCTCCCTAGGGGTGGCGGCGGCCCCCAGATCCCATCTGGGAGGCGGCCAAGGGGGAGAGAGAGGGGGGCGCACCTAGGGTGGGCCTTAGGGCCCATCTGCGCCTAGGTAGGGCTGGAATTCAAGCCGAGTCGAGCCAGCTCGGCTCGACTCGCTAGAGCTCGTTTCGTTAACGAGCTAGCTCGACTCGACTCGTTATTATAACAAGCTCAAATCCAAGATTGGCTCGACTCTTATAACTCGCGAGCTGGCTCGTTTAGCTTGTTAAGCTCGTTAAAGATATGAACATAAAACCCTTAAATATTATAAAAATGATTATGTATATATTAAACATATATATCACTAACAATAGTAATTTCCTTCTAACGCTTGAGTCTCCTAGGCGGTTGGGCCTTCAACGGCTAGGCCTTGTGTTGTGCGCCTAGGACATAGGGTGCTGAGTGGCTGATCTTATTTTTGTATTGGGATGGCTGATCTTTTGTACCGAGCCTAACGAGTTACACGAGTACTCGTGAGATTGGCTCGTTTAACTTGGTCTATAAACGATCTTAAACTAAAGCTTGGCTTGACTCGTTATTCTTCGAGTTCGAGTCGATTCGAGCCGAGTCACGAGCTACTCGTTTAGCTCACGAGCTCCGAGCTTTTTTTCCAGCCCTACGCCTAGGGTTTGCCCCTCTCCTCTTGAGGACGCCTTGGGCCTTGGTGGGAGGCGCCCCAGCCCACATAGGGGCTGGTCCCTTCCCACTTATGGCCCACACAAGCCTCCGGGGCTGGTGGCCCCTCTCGGTGGACCCCCGGACCCCTCTGGTGGTCCCGGTACACTACCGGTGATGCCCGGAACACTTCCGGTGGCCAAAACCATACTTCCTATATATCAATCTTTACCTCCGGACCATTCCGGAACTCCTCGTGATGTCCGGGATCTCACCCGGGACTCCGAACAACATTGGGTAACCGCGTACATACTTTCCCTATAACCCTAGCGTCATCGAACCTTAAGTGTGTAGACCCTACGGGTTCGGGAGTCATGCAGACATGGCCGAGACAACTCTCCTGTCAATAACCAACAGCGGGATCTGGATACCCATGTTGGCTCCCACATGCCCCACGATGATCTCATCGGATGAACCACGATGTCAAGGACTTAATCAATCCCGTATACAATTCCCTTCGTTTAGCGGTACGATACTTGCCCGAGATTCGATCGTCGGTATCCCGATACCTGGTTCAATCTTGTTACCGGCAAGTCTCTTTTACTCGTTCCATAACACATCATCCCGTGATCAACTCCTTGATCACATTGTGCACGTTATGATGATGTCCTACCGAGTGGGCCCAGAGATACCTCTCCGTTTACACGGAGTGACAAATCCCAGTCTCGATTCGTGCCAACCCAACAGACACTTTCGGAGATACCTGTAGTGTACCTTTATAGCCACCCAATTACATTGTGACGTTTGGCACACCCAAAGCACTCCTACGGTATCCGGGAGTTGCACAATCTCATGGTCTAAGGAAATGATACTTGACATTAGAAAAGCTTTAGCATACGAACTACATGATCTTGTGCTAGGCTTAGGATTGGGTCTTGTCTATCACATCATTCTCCTAATGATGTGATCCCGTTATCAACGACATCCAATGTCCATGGTCAGGAAACCGTAACCATCTATTGATCAATGAGCTAGTCAACTAGAGGCATACTAGGGACATGGTGTTGTCTATGTATCCACGCATGTATCTGAGTTTCCTATCAATACAATTCTAGCATGGATAATAAACGATTATCATGAACAAGGAAATATAATAATAATCAATTTATTATTGCCTCTAGGGCATATTTCCAACAGTCTCCCACTTGCACTAGAGTCAATAATCCAGTTCACATCGATATGTGATTAACACTCAAGGTCACATCCCCATGTGACTAACACCCAAAGAGTTCTGGGTTTGATCATGTTATGCTTGTGAGAGAGGTTTCAGTCAACGGGTCTGCAACATTCAGATCCGTATGTACTTCGCAAATTTCTATGTCATCTTGTAGATGCAACTACTACGCTACATTTGGAGCCATTTCAAATAACTGTTCTACTTGGAGCTATTCTAAATTGTTGCTCCATTATACGTAACCGGTATCTCTACTCAGAGCTATCCGGATATGTGTTAAGCTTGTATCGACGTAACTCTTTACGTCGAACTCTTTATCACCTCCATAACCGAGAAACATATCCTTATTGCTCTAAGGATAATTTAGACCGCTATCTGGTGATCTACTCCTAGATCACCTTTGTACCCTCTTGCCAGATATGTGGCAAGGCACACATCAGGTGCGGTACTCAGCATGGCATACCATATAGAGCCTATGACAAAAGTATAGGGGACGACCTTCGTCCTTCCTCTTTCTTCTGCCATGGTCGAGCTTTAAGTCTTAACTTCATACCTTACAACTCAGGCAAGAACTCCTTCTTTAACTGATCCATCTTGAACACCTTCAAGATCATGTCAATGTATGTGCTCATTTGAAAGTACCATTAAGCGTTTTGATTCATCCTTATAGATCTTGATGCTCAATGTTCAAGTAGCTTAATCCAGGCTTTCCATTGAAAAACACTTTCCAAATAACCCTATATGCTTTCCAGAAATTCTACGTCATTTCTGATCAACAATATGTCAACTACATATATTCATCAGAAATTCTATAGTGCTCCCACTCACTTCTTTGCAAATACAAGTTTCTCATAAACTTTGTATACACCCAAAATCTTTGATCATCTCATCAAAGCATACATTCCAACTCCGAGATGCTTACTCCAGTCCTTAGAAGGATTGCTGGAGCTTTGCATACTTGTTAGCATCTTTCAGGATTGACAAAACCTTCCGGTTGTATCACATACAACCTTTCCTCAAGAAAATCTTCGAGCAAAACAATGTTTTGACATCCTATCTGCAAGAATTCATAAATAATACAGTAATCACTAATATAATTCCAACAGACTCTTAGCATCGCTACGACTGAGAAAGTCTCATCGTAGTCAACTCCTTGAACTTGTCGGAAAACATCTTAACGACAAGTCGAGCTTTCTTAATGGTGATACTTACCATCATTGTC
Source organism: Triticum aestivum (assembly GCF_018294505.1). Classification (NCBI taxonomy): domain Eukaryota; kingdom Viridiplantae; phylum Streptophyta; class Magnoliopsida; order Poales; family Poaceae; genus Triticum; species Triticum aestivum. The sequence continues at coordinate 595,726,477 of NC_057794.1, forward strand.
CGTCTTCCTTTTAAAATCCATATGTACCTAACAGCCTTACGACCATCAAGTAGTTCTTCCAAAGTCTACACTTTGTTTTCATATATGGATCCTCTCTCGGATTATATGGCCTCGAGCCATTTTGGAATCCAGGCCCACCATCGCTTCTCCACAGCTCGTAGGTTCATTGTTGTCTAGCAACATGACTTCCAAGACAGGATTACGTACCACTCTGAAGTAGTACGCATCCTTGACATCCCACGAGGTTTGGTAGTGACTTGATCTGAAGTTTCATGATCACTATCATAAGCTTCCACTTCAATTGGTGTAGGTGCCACAGGAACAACTCCCTGTGCCCTGCCACACACTAGTTGAAGAGACGGTTCAATAACCTCATCAAGTCTCCACCATCCTCCCACTCAATTCTTTCGAGAGAAACTTTTCCTCAAGAAAGGACCCGATTCTAGAAACAATCCCTTATTGCTTTCGGATCTGAGACAGGAGGTATACCCAACTGTTTTGGGTGTCCTATGAAGATGCATTTATCCGCTTTGGGTTCGAGCTTATCAGCCTGAAACTTTTTCACATAAGCATCGCAGCCCCAAACTTTTAAGAAATGACAGCTTAGGTTTCTCTAAACCATAGTTGAAAGTGCAACTATCCCTAGGTGGTTTTGGTAATTCATAACAACATATAGCTCATTGATCTAATACTATTCCGAGATGATTATTTCAGGAAAGCTCAATGATTGGCATGGCATGGATGTGAAAGTGGAACCCTCAAAATGCTAAGGACAAAGGATTGGCTCAAGCTCAAAAGCTCAAGAATCCTCATTTTATATTTTAGTGATCCAAGATCACATTGAGTCTTTAGGAAAAGCCAATACTATCAAGGAGGGATGAGGTGTTGCTTAATGAGCCTCTTGCTTCATGTGCTTAGTGATATGCTCCAAAACCCTCAACTACTTTCCCATATCCACATATGACCTAAACCCCAAGCCAAACTCGGTCCTACCGATTCTTCCTATCCGGCGCCACCGAGTTTCACTTGTCATTAGCCACTGCCAAACCCTAGCAATTCGGTCCTACCGATAGGGATCTCGGTCTCACCGAGATGGGGTTGCAAACTCTCTGTTTCCCTTTCGTAACTTTTCGGTCCCACCGAAAGAGCGAATCGGTCCCACCGAGATTGCAATGTAAACTTAGTGTTTCCCCTTTGTAACTTTTCGGTCTCACCGAGTTCCACTCGGTCTCACCGAAAGAGCAAATCGGTCCCACCGAGTTTGCCTGACCAACTCTCTGGTTAGCTAATTACCAAATTCGGTCTCACCGAGTTTGTGTAATCGGTCTCACCGAGATTATGTTATGCCCAAACCCTAACCACATCGGTCCTACCGAGTTGCATGTTAGTCCCACCGAAAATCACTAACGGTCACTAGGTTTACATTTTCGGTCCGACCGAGTTTATTGATTCGGTCCCACCGAGATTGGAAAACTGTGTAACGGTTGGATTTTGTGTGGAGGCTATATATACCCCTCCACCTTCTTCTCATTCGATGAGAGAGCCATCAGAACACACACACCATTCCAACTCATATGTTCTGAGAGAGAACCACCTATTCATGTGTTGAGACCAAGACATTCCATTCCTACCATATGAATCTTGATCTCTAGCCTTCCCAAGTTGCTTTCCACTCAAACCCTCTTTCCACCAAATCCAAATCCTATGAGAGAGAGTTGAGTGTTGGGGAGACTATCATTTGAAGCACAAGAGCAAGGAGTTCATTACCTACACACCATTTGTTACTTCTTGGAGAGTGGTGTCTCCTAGATTGGCTAGGTGTCACTTGGGAGCCTCCGACAAGATTGTGGAGTTGAACCAAGGAGTTTGTAAGGGCAAGGAGATCGCCTACTTCGTGAAGATCTACCGCTAGTGAGGCAAGTCCTGTGTGGGCGATGGCCATGGTGGGATAGACAAGGTTGCTTCTTCGTGGACCCTTTGTGGGTGGTTGCTTCTTCGTGGACCCTTCGTGGGTGGAGCCCTGTGTGGACTCGCGCAACCGTTACCCTTGGGTGGAGCCCTGTGTGGACTCGCGCAACCGTTACCCTTCGTGGGTTGAAGGCTCCATCAACGTGGATGTAGGATAGCACCACCTATCCGAACCACGGGAAAAACATCCATGTCTCCAATAGCGTTTGAATTCTCCAAACCCTTCCCTTTACATTCTTGCAAGTTGCATGCTTTACTTTCCGCTGCCTATATACTCTTTGCATGCTTGCTTGAATTATGTGATGATTGCTTGACTTGTCCTAAATTAGCTAAAATCTGCCAAGAACTAAAATTGGGAAAAGGTTAAGCTTTTATTTGGTCAAGTAGTCTAATCACCCCCCTCTAGACATACTTTCGATCCTACAAGTGGTATCAGAGCTTTGGTCTCCATTTGCTTGATCTCCATTGCTTTTGGTGGTCATAGCCTTGGTTTCACAACCTAGGAGAGTATGGCGTCTAGCGAGGGAAATTATCACCGTAGAGGTCCTTACTTTGATGGTACTAATTTTGCTAGTTGGAAGCATAAAATGAAAATGCATATTCTTGGACATAACCCTGCCATTTGGGCTATTGTGTGTGTTGGTTTGCAAGGTGACTTCTTTGATGGGAGAGAACCGAACCGTGAAGCTACCGCGGATGAGTTGAAGATGTTGCAATACAATGCTCAAGCTTGTGATATTCTCTTCAACGGATTGTGCCCCGAAGAATTCAACAAAATCAGCCGTCTTGAGAATGCAAAGGAAATTTGGGACACTTTGATTGATATGCACGAAGGTACCGACTCCGTCAAGGAATCCAAGTTGGATGTGCTTCAAAGCCAACTTGACAAGTTCAAGATGAAGGATGGTGAAGGTGTCGCCGAAATGTACTCTAGGCTTGCTCTCATCACAAATGAGATTGCCGGCTTAGGAAGTGAAGAGATGACCGATAAATTCATCATCAAGAAGATTCTAAGAGCCTTGGAGGGAAAATATGATACCGTGTGCACATTGATCCAAATGATGCCCAATTACAAAGATCTCAAGCCAACGGAAGTGATTGGAAGAATTGTTGCTCATGAGATGTCACTTAAGGATAAAGAGGAACTTCACAACAAATCAAGTGGTGCCTATAAAGCCTCTTGTGAAGCCCCTACATCATCAAGTGAGAAACAAGACTTCAATGAAGAATTGAGCTTAATGGTGAAGAACTTCAACAAGTTCTACAAGAGTAGAAGCAAAGATAGAAGCTTCAAGTCAAGGTCCTACAATGACAAAAGATCTTCTAGTCGAGAGCGAAACTGCTACAATTGTGGAAGACCCGGACACTATTCAAATGAGTGTACGGCTCCCTACAAAAGAAGAGAAGCTTCTCCAAAACGAAGAAGCAAAGAATCACCATCAAGAGAGAGAAGGAGTAGAGATGATCGTTATGAACGAAGATACTCACGGAGAAGCAAGGATTCGGAAAGGAAGGAAAAATCATCAAGGAGCTACACAAGACGAAGACATCAAGCTCATGTTGGTGAATGGGTATCCGGCTCCGACTTCGACAGCCACTCCGAGAGAAGTTATTACTCCGGCTCCGAAGATACTCAAGATGAAGGTGTTGCCGGTCTAGCACTTGTGTCAACCAACTCCTACGACATGTTTGACTCACCAAATGAGGGAATTGGAAGATGCTTCATGGCCAAAGGTCCTAAGGTAACACACCCCGAGTATGTTGATTTCAATAGTGATGAAGATGACTTGTTAGGTGATGATTTGCTTGTTGACAACTCTAGTGATGAATACTATGATGAAATGTCAATTAAACATGCTAATCAAGATAAAACGAATGACAATGATAAGGAGAAGATTGAGGCTCTAACTAAAGAACTAAAAACTCTTAAGTTAGCTCATGACACTATCTTCGAAGATCATCGAGAACTTTTAAGAGCTCATGAGAAATTACGCTTTGAAAAGCTCAATCTTGAGCAAGAGCATGAGTTCTTAAAAGCAATCAATGATGATCTCTGCAAGAAAAGTTCTTCTTACATTGCCAAGCGTTTACTCTTATCCACTTACATGCCTCAAGTCAAGTCTAACAAGAAAGATTCTTCCTCTAGTAGTAACAATGATCATGCTAAATCCAATATTGTTGCTTCTAGTAGTTCTCTTGATTCCACTAATGATTCTCTTAGCCAAGTTACACTTGAGCAAAAAAATAGCTTATTGAAGGGAATTATAGAGAAAGGAGTGTACAAAAGCCTTGCCGGGAGTAAGCAATTCGAGGAAATTGTGCGCAAGCAAGGAATGCACCGGAGGAATCAAGGTGTTGGTTTTGAACGAAAGTTCAATGCCAATGGAGTTGAGTGGGAAGAAGATCAATACCCCAAGACAAAGTTTGTCCCTCAACAAGAGAAGTATACTTCTTTCAAGGGGACACAAGCTCAAGATGATCTTCCACCACAAGACTACAAGCAAAAAGGCAAGGACAAGCTTCAAGAGGAAATCGATGCATTTGAAGAAGCTCCAAAGACCTTAGTCAAGTGGATTCCCAAGACTACTTCAAGTTCCACTTCATCAAGTACGACTACAACTCCAAGTATTCCCATCAAGATGGTGTGGATCCAAAAGAAGAAGAACTAGAGAGTTCTTGAGGGTGACTCCGCCAACATACTTCACTCTTATCATTTTGGCAAGAACAAGTGCAATCAACTTCCACATCTTGCACTAGTTCAAGGAGTCACAAACCCTCTTGTTGGTAAGACAAGGGACAAGGTGACCTAAAAGTTTTCATGGACATCATCTTTTGGGTGCATCACTCTATGTCTATGGATATCCTTGCCTGTTCCTTGTGGGACTAACCCATGTAGGTATTGAAAGTGCAATTCACTCAAATGGATAGCTCCAAGAGATCTACATCAACATTGAGCATCCACATCTTCAATATCTACATGAAGTCATCATCGACAAAACCCAAGGTTAGTTCATCCCTCTTAAGGAGGATATCACATCTAGGGGGAGCTTTACTCTAAGACTTGAGCTAAAGCAACTCTAAATATGTGAACAAAACAATGCTTTATGTAAAAGTGGTAACCCCACTTGAGCTTAAACGATGAGTATGACCTATGATCAAGTGCTCTCACTTGACTCCTAAGTCAATATACTCATATATAGATGACCTAGTCATCGCAAATTGCTTGATAGATGCTAGAATTGGTTGTGCATGCCTTGTCACATATTTCATTTGCCATCTTATTGTGTGAGCATGCTGGTTGCACATTTTACTCATTCGAGGACATCCACTTGTTGTTTTGGTTGTTTGGTTTTATCTTCTTTTGCCAAGTGGATGGACAAGAATGCCTAAGAACCTCCTCTAGCTATCTATGCTCTTCTCGTCTCAAACTCTATTCATGCTGCATCACAAAATTTGATCAAGTCAGATTCGAACCACTCTGTGTGAGGAGCGCTCGGAGTCCCCGATTCGTCATAGACTTAAACTTCCAAAACCTCTTTATGATCCTCGGTCTGACCGATACTCCACTTTCGGTCCTACCGAGATCATTAAGTTGATCTAGGTTTTCGATCTCGGTGCAACCGATTTGAACCTTTCGGTCACACCGAGTTTCAGTAACTGCACATAGTTATGAATCTCAGTGCCACCGAGTTGTTCCATTCGGTCACACCGACAGGGTCGGGCTATATATAGTCACGGGCAAAATTTGGAAATTTCTCCGAACCCCTCGCCCGCGCGATAGCCTGCTCTGCCCTTGTGGTCTCCGGATCATCTTCTCGCCGCCAGCAGCCTCCAGTCGCTGGTCTCCATCGCCGACAACGGGAATTCTGCCCTGCCGTTGCCGCCGTAGCAAGTCTCTGCCGAACTAGGGTATGGACTTGATCACACTGCTATTCCCCATCCAATTCCTAGCACATTGTGTTCTTCATGATTCTTGCCACGATTGAAACACTCCTATCCAGTCAAAACGCCCGTAGATTAGGTTTGATTCGAAAATTTTAGGGTTAGCTTTCCGCCGAAACCATCTCGGACCCACCGAGTTGAAAAACTCGGTCCCACCGATTTGGCTCTTGCCATTGCACAAGTGAGACTCGGTCTGACCGAGAATTACTTATCGGTGTGACCGATTTTTGAACTCAGTGAAACCCTAGCAGTCTCGGTGCCACCAAACTGTGACTCGGTCCTACCGAGTTCACTAGTTTAGGTTCCAAAACTGCTTCGGTATCACCGAGTTTGAAAATCGGTAGATCCGAGATGATTTCAGTGGGAAACTAAAACTAAGTTTTTGGATCATTCTTTTGCAAAAATACTCTGCATTTTGTGATGCTCATCTTTTCGATCTCATCTATAATCTATTCACAGGGTCAGCAGTCAGTTTGTAGCATGTCTGATCAAAGTGATAGCCAAAATATGTCAGAGCAACAAGTGGTGATGAGTGAGGGCACTAGTCCCTCCAGTTCATCTGATGAAGGCAGTAGGAGCACTCCTAGCAATTTGCCAAAGGCTGCCACGAGACAAAGGAAGAAGAGGACTTCAGATTCCGAAGATGAGGACTATGTGGCAGAGGAAGAGGCCACTTCCAAGAGAATTGAGCCAGCTCAAGTCACTAAGCCAGGTCTGAAAATCAAAAGGCCAGCAGGCAGGCAGTCCATGTCAAAGGCAAGAGCCTCAACTGAGAAGCCCACTCCCCAAGAGCCAGTTGCAGCTGAGGGCAAGAAAAGAAAGGAGAGGGTGAAGAAGACTGTGGCTAGAGTGCTTGGAAAAGCTTCCATCATGGAAGAAGAAGAGGAAGAAGAGGTAGCTGCACCAGCACCCAAGGCACCCAAGCTGATGGGTGATGCCATAAGGTCAGGGGCTACTGCATCTAAGCCCAAAGCTGCCTCCAAGCCAAAACCTAAGAGAAATATAAGGAGCATTCCTGCAGCTGAGAAGAACAAGGCCTCAGTGCCTGAGACTGTTGCTGAGGATGAGGAGGAGAATGTCCTGAGAAAGCTAAAGCCCAAGATCCCAGACCACAACGATGCTCATCCTGTGGCTGAGGATATGAAGCTCAGGAGAGATTCAGGGCTGAGGAAATGGAGAGAAGCAGACCCGTATGCTTCAAGGAGAAGGACTGCCGTGGACTACAGGTTTCACACCAAGGATCAGCAGGATTTCTATGAGACTGTTTTGCTAGATAAGAAGCCAATTGTCTGTGACATGAGATGGGTTGACTGGACCTACATGAGGGAGAAGGAGGAACACTACCCAGGAGTATATGACAGCTTTCATGCTTGTGGAGTAGCTGACTTTGTTGGGCAGAAGATCACAAAGTGGAATGAGGAACTTATCATGCAGTTCTACTCCACGGCACATTTTTATCCAGATGGGAGGATCACATGGATGTCTGAGGGTACAAGGTACCAATCCACAGTGGTGAGTGGGCACAGATCATTAATGCCCCAGAGGAGCAAGATGATGACTTGGATATCTATACCAAGAAGAAGATGGACCATAACTCCATGTCCAATATGTACAAGGAAATTCCCAATGAAGCTCTTGACACCTTCAAGTTTGGCTCTGTGCATTACCTTCTGTCAGGGCTCCCGACGATCAATTGGATACTAAGGCACACCTTATTGCCTAAGTCTGGAGATCACAAGATGATCAGAGGCCATGCTACCAACTTGCTACATGTGTTTGATGTGCCTCAGAAGTTTAAGGTGATGAGCCTCATAGTGGAAACTATCAAGAGGACTGCAGCAGATCAGAAGAGGAGCTACGGATATGCCCCTCAGATTCAGGAGCTCATCAACTCCAAGATGGGCACGGGCATATATCTATTGGACAAGGAACACCTGCCCATCCGTCCAGATTACGAGGACAATCAAGTTGTCATGACTGAGAACAAGCCATCATCTGCCCAAGCATTTGCAAAGAAGGAGAAGACTAGGAAGGAGAAAGCTGCCAAGATGCCTACCCAAGAGGAGGCATCTGAATACTTCTTGAAGACCAAACAAGAGCAGCTTGGTTACTTGATTGCATCCACGCTGAGGATTGAGCAAAGTCTGGCCACCCTCACTCAGAATCAGCAGAGCCTAGAGAGAATCATGGAACAGAAGTTCTATGACCTGGATGTCAAGGTAACGGAAGTTCAGTCCGCAGTGGAGCAGCTCCAGGAGGACATGCAGGAGAGGAGAGGCAGGACTACCACTCATACCTTTGCCAGAGTGCCACGAGGCCCGAGGTCATCTGCCGTGCCAGTTGCTGACACAAGAGCCACCACCTCAGCACCAGCTCCAGCATCTACTTCAGCTCCAACTCCAGCGACTATTTCAGCATCTACAGAAGCCTTCGTCCTTGGAGTGATCCGGACTCCACCACCACCTGAAGATCAAGCCTGAGCGTCGATCTAGTGCTATGCATTTTCTAGGAACTTTTTGGTAACTTGTTGCGAAAGGGGGAGAAGATGTATAGATCATAGGCTTCGAGAGAGAGAGAGTGTTGCTTTTCTCTCTTGCTTTATTTGGTGGTTTTTCGAACTTGTTTGCTTTTGAGTGCCTGATATACTACGTCATTATTTGTGAGACATTGATGATCATGTGTTTGATCATAAGCTACACTTAATGTTTGCTTAATATTATCATCTTATCTATCTTGTGTGATCATTCACTTTTCTTGGTGATGAGTGCATGTATTTCATTCTTATCATTTTAAGTGCTCCACCAAGATGTATGTCACATGGAAGAGTAACCCATGACTCTAACTCTTTGTGCATTTGCAGTCCAAAGCAAATTTTAAATATGCACAAATTTAGGGGGAGCTCTTACTTATCACATACTTCTCAAAGCGACGATATATTTCATGCTTATTATCTTTTGTCGAAGCTTTGATCTATATGTTGTCATCAATTACCAAAAAGGGGGAGATTGAAAGTGCAACTATCCCTAGGTGGTTTTGGTAATTCATAACAACTTATAGCTCATTGAGCTAAGACTATTCCGAGATGATTATTTCAGGAAAGCTCAATGATTGGCATGGCATGGATGTGAAAGTGGAACCCTCAAAATGCTAAGGACAAAGGATTGGCTCAAGCTCAAAAGCTCAAGACTCTTCATTTTATATTTTAGTGATCCAAGATCACATTGAGTCTTTAGGAAAAGCCAATACTATCAAGGAGGGATGAGGTGTTGCTTAATGAGCCTCTTGCTTCATGTGCTTAGTGATATGCTCCAAAACCCTCAACTACTTTCCCATATCCACATATGACCTAAACCCTAAGCCAAACTCGGTCCTACCGATTCTTCCTATCCGGCGTCACCGAGTTTCACTTGTCATTAGCCACTGCCAAACCCTAGCAATTCGGTCCTACCGATAGGGATCTCGGTCTCACCGAGATGGGGTTGCAAACTCTCTATTTCCCTTTCGTAACTTTTCGGTCCCACTGAAAGAGCGAATCGGTCCCACCGAGATTGCAATGTAAACTCAGTGTTTCCCCTTTGTAACTTTTCGGTCTCACCGAGTTCCACTCGGTCTCACCGAAAGAGCAAATCGGTCCCACCGAGTTTGCCTGACCAACTCTCTGGTTAGCTAATTACCAAATTCGGTCTCACCGAGTTTGTGTAATCAGTCTCACCGAGATTACGTTATGCCCAAACCCTAACCACATCGGTCCTACCGAGTTGCATGTCAGTCCCACCGAAAATCACTAACGGTCACCAGGTTTACATTTTCGGTCCGACCGAGTTTATTGATTCGGTCCCACCGAGATTGGAAAACTGTGTAACGGTTGGATTTTGTGTGGAGGCTATATATACCCCTCCACCTTCTTCTCATTCGATGAGAGAGCCATCAGAACACACACACCATTCCAACTCATATGTTCTGAGAGAGAACCACCTACTCATGTGTTGAGACCAAGACATTCCATTCCTACCATATGAATCTTGATCTCTAGCCTTCCCAAGTTGCTTTCCACTCAAACCCTCTTTCCACCAAATCCAAATCCTATGAGAGAGAGTTGAGTGTTGGGGAGACTATCATTTGAAGCACAAGAGCAAGGAGTTCATTACCTACACACCATTTGTTACTTCTTGGAGAGTGGTGTCTCCTAGATTGGCTAGGTGTCACTTGGGAGCCTCCGACAAGATTGTGGAGTTGAACCAAGGAGTTTGTAAGGGCAAGGAGATCGCCTACTTCGTGAAGATCTACCGCTAGTGAGGCAAGTCCTGTGTGGGCAATGGCCATGGTGGGATAGACAAGGTTGCTTCTTCGTGGACCCTTTGTGGGTGGTTGCTTCTTCGTGGACCCTTCGTGGGTGGAGCCCTGTGTGGACTCGCGCAACCGTTACCCTTGGGTGGAGCCCTGTGTGGACTCGCGCAACCGTTACCCTTCGTGGGTTGAAGTCTCCATCAACATGGATGTAGGATAGCACCACCTATCCGAACCACGGGAAAAACATCCGTGTCTCCAATAGCGTTTGAATTCTCCAAACCCTTCCCTTTACATTCTTGCAAGTTGCATGCTTTACTTTCCGCTGCCAATATACTCTTTGCATGCTTGCTTGAATTATGTGATGATTGCTTGACTTGTCCTAAATTAGCTAAAATCTGCCAAGAACTAAAATTGGGAAAAGGTTAAGCTTTTATTTAGTCAAGTAGTCTAATCACCCCCCCTCTAGACATACTTTCGATCCTACAAGTGGTATCAGAGCTTTGGTCTCCATTTTCTTGATCTCCATAGCTTTTGGTGGTCATAGCCTTGGTTTCACAACCTAGGAGAGTATGGCGTCTAGCGAGGGAAATTATCACCATAGAGGTCCTTACTTTGATGGTACTAATTTTGCTAGTTGGAAGCATAAAATGAAAATGCATATTCTTGGACATAACCCTACCGTTTGGGCTATTGTGTGTGTTGGTTTGCAAGGTGACTTCTTTGATGGGAGAGAACCGAACCGTGAAGCTACCGCGGATGAGTTGAAGATGTTGCAATACAATGCTCAAGCTTGTGATATTCTCTTCAACGGATTGTGCCCCGAAGAATTCAACAAAATCAGCCGTCTTGAGAATGCAAAGGAAATTTGGGACACTTTGATTGATATGCACGAAGGTACCGACTCCGTCAAGGAATCCAAGTTGGATGTGCTTAAAAGCCAACTTGACAAGTTCAAGATGAAGGATGGTGAAGGTGTCGCCTAAATGTACTCTAGGCTTGCTCTCATCACAAATGAGATTGCCGGCTTAGGAAGTGAAGAGATGACCGATAAATTCATCATCAAGAAGATTCTAAGAGCCTTGGAGGGAAAATATGATACCGTGTGCACATTGATCCAAATGATGCCCAATTACAAAGATCTCAAGCCAACGGAAGTGATTGGAAGAATTGTTGCTCATGAGATGTCACTTAAGGATAAAGAGGAACTTCACAACAAATCAAGTGGTGCCTATAAAGCCTCTTGTGAAGCCCCTACATCATCAAGTGAGAAACAAGACTTCAATGAAGAATTGAGCTTAATGGTGAAGAACTTCAACAAGTTCTACAAGAGTAGAAGCAAAGATAGAAGCTTCAAGTCAAGGTCCTACAATGACAAAAGATCTTCTAGTCGAGAGCGAAACTGCTACAATTGTGGAAGACCCGGACACTATTCAAATGAGTGTACGGCTCCCTACAAAAGAATAGAAGATTCTCCAAAAAGAAGAAGCAAAGAATCACCATCAAGAGAGAGAAGGAGTAGAGATGATCGTTATGAACGAAGATACTCACGGAGAAGCAAGGATTCGGAAAGGAAGGAAAAATCATCAAGGAGCTACACAAGACGAAGACATCAAGCTCATGTTGGTGAATGGGTATCCGGCTCCGACTCCGACAGCCACTCCGAGAGAAGTTATTACTCTAGCTCCGAAGATACTCAAGATGAAGGTGTTGCCGGTCTAGCACTTGTGTCAACCAACTCCTACGACATGTTTGACTCACCAAATGAGGGAATTGGAAGATGCTTCATGGCCAAAGGTCCTAAGGTAACACACCCCGAGTATGTTGATTTCAATAGTGATGAAGATGACTTGTTAGGTGATGATTTGCTTGTTGACAACTCTAGTGATGAATACTATGATGAAATGTCAATTAAACATGCTAATCAAGATAAAATGAATGACAATGATAAGGAGAAGATTGAGGCTCTAACTAAAGAACTAAAAACTCTTAAGTTAGCTCATGACACTATATTCGAAGATCATCGAGAACTTTTAAGAGCTCATGAGAAATTACGCTTTGAAAAGCTCAATCTTGAGCAAGAGCATGAGTTCTTAAAAGCAATCAATGATGATCTCCGCAAGAAAAGTTCTTCTTACATTGCCAAGCGTTTACTCTTATCCACTTACATGCCTCAAGTCAAGTCTAACAAGAAAGATTCTTCCTCTAGTAGTAACAATGATCATGCTAAATCCAATATTGTTGCTTCTAGTAGTTCTCTTGATTCCACTAATGATTCTCTTAGCCAAGTTACACTTGAGCAAGAAAATAGCTTATTGAAGGGAATTATAGAGAAAGGAGTGTACAAAAGCCTTGCCGGGAGTAAGCAATTCGAGGAAATTGTGCGCAAGCAAGGAATGCACCGGAGGAATCAAGGTGTTGGTTTTGAACGAAAGTTCAATGCCAATGGAGTTGAGTGGGAAGAAAATCAATACCCCAAGACAAAGTTTGTCCCTCAACAAGAGAAGTATACTTCTTTCAAGGGGACACAAGCTCAAGATGATCTTCCACCACAAGACTACAAGCAAAAAGGCAAGGACAAGCTTCAAGAGGAAATCGATGCATTTGAAGAAGCTCCAAAGACCTTAGTCAAGTGGATTCCCAAGACTACTTCAAGTTCCACTTCATCAAGTACGACTACAACTCCAAGTATTCCCATCAAGATGGTGTGGATCCAAAAGAAGAAGAACTAGAGAGTTCTTGAGGGTGACTCCGCCAACATACTTCACTCTTATCATTTTGGCAAGAACAAGTGCAATCAACTTCCACATCTTGCACTAGTTCAAGGAGTCACAAACCCTCTTGTTGGTAAGACAAGGGACAAGGTGACCTAAAAGTTTTCATGGACATCATCTTTTGGGTGCATCACTCTATGTCTATGGATATCCTTGCCTGTTCCTTGTGGGACTAACCCATGTAGGTATTGAAAGTGCAATTCACTCAAATGGATAGCTCCAAGAGATCTACATCAACATTGAGCATCCACATCTTCAATATCTACATGAAGTCATCATCGACAAAACCCAAGGTTAGTTCATCCCTCTTAAGGAGGATATCACATCTAGGGGGAGCTTTACTCTAAGACTTGAGCTAAAGCAACTCTAAATATGTGAACAAAACAATGCTTTATGTAAAAGTGGTAACCCCACTTGAGCTTAAACGATGAGTATGACCTATGATCAAGTGCTCTCACTTGACTCCTAAGTCAATATACTCATATATAGATGACCTAGTCATCGCAAATTGCTTGATAGATGCTAGAATTGGTTGTGCATGCCTTGTCACATATTTCATTTGCCATCTTATTGTGTGAGCATGCTGGTTGCACATTTTACTCATTCGAGGACATCCACTTGTTGTTTTGGTTGTTTGGTTTTATCTTCTTTTGCCAAGTGGATGGACAAGAATGCCTAAGAACCTCCTCTAGCTATCTATGCTCTTCTCGTCTCAAACTCTATTCATGCTGCATCACAAAATTTGATCAAGTCAGATTCGAACCACTCTGTGTGAGGAGCGCTCGGAGTCCCCGATTCGTCATAGACTTAAACTTCCAAAACCTCTTTATGATCCTCGGTCTGACCGATACTCCACTTTCGGTCCTACCGAGATCATTAAGTTGATCTAGGTTTTCGATCTCGGTGCAACCGATTTGAACCTTTCGGTCACACCGAGTTTCAGTAACTGCACATAGTTATGAATCTCAGTGACACCGAGTTGTTCCATTCGGTCACACCGACAGGGTCGGGCTATATATAGTCACGGGCAAAATTTGGAAATTTCTCCGAACCCCTCGCCCGCGCGATAGCCTGCTCTGCCCTTGTGGTCTCCGGATCGTCTTCTCGCCGCCAGCAGCCTCCAGTCGCTGGTCTCTGTCGCCGACAACGGGAATTCTGCCCTGCCGTTGCCGCCGTAGCAAGTCTCCGCCGAACTAGGGTATGGACTTGATCACACTGCTATTCCCCGTCCAATTCCTAGCACATTGTGTTCTTCATGATTCTTGCCACGATTGAAACACTCCTATCCAGTCAAAACGCCCGTAGATTAGGTTTGATTCAAAAATTTTAGGGTTAGCTTTCCGCCGAAACCATCTCGGACCCACCGAGTTGAAAAACTTGGTCCCACCGATTTGGCTCTTGCCATTGCACAAGTGAGACTCGGTCTGACCGAGAATTACTTATCGGTGTGACCGATTTTTGAACTCAGTGAAACCCTAGCAGTCTTGGTGCCACCGAACTGTGACTCGGTCCTACCGAGTTCACTAGTTTAGGTTCCAAAACTGCTTCGGTATCACCGAGTTTGAAAATCGATAGATCCGAGATGATTTCAGTGGGAAACTAAAACTAAGTTTTTGGATCATTCTTTTGCAAAAATACTCTGCATTTTGTGATGCTCATCTTTTCGATCTCATCTATAATCTATTCACAGGGTCAGCAGTCAGTTTGTAGCATGTCTGATCAAAGTGATAGCCAAAATATGTCAGAGCAGCAAGTGGTGATGAGTGAGGGCACTAGTCCCTCCAGTTCATCTGATGAAGGCAGCAGGAGCACTCCTAGCAATTTGCCAAAGGCTGCCACGAGACAAAGGAAGAAGAGGACTTCAGATTCCAAAGATGAGGACTATGTGGCAGAGGAAGAGGCCACTTCCAAGAGAATTGAGCCAGCTCAAGGCACTAAGCTAGGTCTGAAAATCAAAAGGCCAGCAGGTAGGCAGCCCATGTCAAAGGCAAGAGCCTCAACTGAGAAGCCCACTCCCCAAGAGCCAGTTGCAGCTGAGGGCAAGAAAAGAAAGGAGAGGATGAAGAAGACTGTGGCTAGAGTGCTTGGAAAAGCTTCCATCATGGAAGAAGAAGAGGAAGGAGAGGTAGCTGCACCAGCACCCAAGGCACCCAAGCTGATGGGTGATGCCATAAGGTCAGGGGCTACTGCATCTAAGCCCAAAGCTGCCTCCAAGCCAAAACCTAAGAGAAATGCAAGGAGCATTCCTGCAGCTGAGAAGAACAAGGCCCCAGTGCCTGAGACTGTTGCTGAGGATGAGGAGGAGAATGTCCTGAGAAAGCTAAAGCCCAAGATCCCAGACCACAATGATGCTCATCCTGTGACTGAGGATATGAAGCTCAGGAGAGATTCAGGGCTGAGGAAATGGAGAGAAGCAGACCCGTATGCTTCAAGGAGAAGGACTGCCGTGGACTACAGGTTTCACACCAAGGATCAGCGGGATTTCTATGAGACTGTTTTGCTAGATAAGAAGCCAATTGTCTGTGACATGAGATGGGTTGACTGGACCTACATGAGGGAGAAGGAGGAACACTACCCAGGAGTATATGACAGCTTTCATGCTTGTGGAGTAGCTGACTTTGTTGGGCAGAAGCTCACAAAGTGGAATGAGGAACTTATCATGCAGTTCTACTCCACGGCACATTTTTATCCAGATGGGAGGATCACATGGATGTCTGAGGGTACAAGGTACCAATCCACAGTGGCTGAGTGGGCACAGATCATTAATGCCCCAGAGGAGCAAGATGATGACTTGGATATCTATGCCAAGAAGAAGATGGACCATAACTCCATGTCCAATATGTACAAGGAAATTCCCAATGAAGCTCTTGACACCTTCAAGTTTGGCTCTGTGCATTACCTTCTGTCAGGGCTCCCGACGATCAATTGGATACTAAGGCACACCTTATTGCCTAAGTCTGGAGATCACAAGATGATCAGAGGCCATGCTATCAACTTGCTACATGTGTTTGACGTGCCTCAGAAGTTTAAGGTGATGAGCCTCATAGTGGAAACTATCAAGAGGACTGCAGCAGATCAGAAGAGGAGCTGCAGATATGCCCCTCAGATTCAGGAGCTCATCAACTCCAAGATGGGCACGGGCATATATCTATTGGACAAGGAACACCTGCCCATCCGTCCAGATTTCGAGGACAATCAAGTTGTCATGACTGAGAACGAGCCATCATCTGCCCAAGCATTTGCAAAGAAGGAGAAGACGAGGAAGGAGAAAGCTGCCAAGATGCCTACCCAAGAGGAGGCATCTGAATACTTCTTGAAGACCAAACAAGAGAAGCTTGGTTACTTGATTGCATCCACGCTGAGGATTGAGCAAAGTCTGGCCACCCTCACTCAGAATCAGCAGAGCCTAGAGAGAATCATGGAATAGAAGTTCTATGACCTGGATGTCAAGGTAACGGAAGTTCAGTCCGCAGTGGAGCAGCTCCAGGAGGACATGCAGGAGAGGAGAGGCACGACTACCACTCATACCTTTGCCGGAGTGCCACGAGGCCCGAGGTCATCTGCCGTGCCAGTTGCTGACACAAGAGCCACCACCTCAGCACCAGCTCCAGCATCTACTTCAGCTCCAACTCCAGCGACTATTTCAGCATCTACAGAAGCCTTCGTCCTTGGAGTGATCCGGACTCCACCACCACCTAAAGATCAAGCCTGAGCGTCGATCTAGTGCTATGCATTTTCTAGGAACTTTTTGGTAACTTGTTGCCAAAGGGGGAGAAGATGTATAGATCATAGGCTTCGAGAGAGAGAGTGTTGCTTTTCTCTCTTGCTTTATTTGGTGGTTTTTCGAACTTGTTTGCTTTTGAGTGCCTGAGATACTACGTCATTATTTGTGAGACATTGATGATCATGTGTTTGATCATAAGCTACACTTAATGTTTGCTTAATATTATCATCTTATCTATCTTGTGTGATCATTCACTTTTCTTGGTGATGAGTGCATGTATTTCATTCTTATCATTTTAAGCGCTCCACCAAGATGTATGTCACATGGAAGAGTAACCCATGACTCTAACTCTTTGTGCATTTGCAGTCCAAAGCAAATTTTAAATATGCACAAATTTAGGGGGAGCTCTTACTTATCACATACTTCTCAAAGCGACGATATATTTCATGCTTATTATCATTTGTCGAAGCTTTGATCTATATGTTGTCATCAATTACCAAAAAGGGGGAGATTGAAAGTGCAACTATCCCTAGGTGGTTTTGGTAATTCATAACAACATATAGCTCATTGAGCTAATACTATTCTGAGATGATTATTTCAGGAAAGCTCAATGATTGGCATGGCATGGATGTTAAAGTGGAACCCTCAAAATGCTAAGGACAAAGGATTGGCTCAAGCTCAAAAGCTCAACACTCTTCATTTTATATTTTAGTGATCCAAGATCACATTGAGTCTTTAGGAAAAGCCAATACTATCAAGGAGGGATGAGGTGTTGCTTAATGAGCCTCTTGCTTCATGTGCTTAGTGATATGCTCCAAAACCCTCAACTACTTTCCCATATCCACATATGACCTAAACCCTAAGCCAAACTCGGTCCTACCGATTCTTCCTATCCGGCGCCACCGAGTTTCACTTGTCATTAGCCACTGCCAAACCCTAGCAATTCGGTCCTACCGATAGGGATCTCGGTCTCACCGAGATGGGGTTGCAAACTCTCTGTTTCCCTTTCGTAACTTTTCGGTCCCACCGAAAGAGCGAATCGGTCCCACCGAGATTGCAATGTAAACTCAGTGTTTCCCCTTTGTAACTTTTCGGTCTCACCGAGTTCCACTCGGTCTCACCAAAAAAGCAAATCGGTCCCACCGAGTTTGCCTGACCAACTCTCTGGTTAGCTAATTACCAAATTCGGTCTCACCGAGTTTGTGTAATCGGTCTCACCGAGATTACGTTATGCCCAAACCCTAACCACATCGGTCCTACCGAGTTGCATGTCAGTCCCACCGAAAATCACTAACGGTCACTAGGTTTACATTTTCGGTCCGACCGAGTTTATTGATTCTTTCCCACCGAGATTGGAAAACTGTGTAACGGTTGGATTTTGTGTGGAGGCTATATATACCCCTCCACCTTCTTCTCATTCGATGAGAGAGCCATCAGAACACACACACCATTCCAACTCATATGTTCTGAGAGAGAACCACCTACTCATGTGTTGAGACCAAGACATTCCATTCCTACCATATGAATCTTGATCTCTAGCCTTCCCAAGTTGCTTTCCACTCAAACCCTCTTTCCACCAAATCCAAATCCTATGAGAGAGAGTTGAGTGTTGGGGATACTATCATTTGAAGCACAAGAGCAAGGAGTTCATTACCTACACACCATTTGTTACTTCTTGGAGAGTGGTGTCTCCTAGATTGGCTAGGTGTCACTTGGGAGCCTCCGACAAGATTGTGGAGTTGAACCAAGGAGTTTGTAAGGGCAAGGAGATCGCCTACTTCGTGAAGATCTACCGCTAGTGAGGCAAGTCCTGTGTGGGCGATGGCCATGGTGGGATAGACAAGGTTGCTTCTTCATGGACCCTTTGTGGGTGGTTGCTTCTTCGTGGACCCTTCGTGGGTGGATCCCTGTGTGGACTCGCGCAACCGTTACCCTTGGGTGGAGCCCTGTGTGGACTCGCGCAACCGTTACCCTTCGTGGGTTGAAGTCTCCATCAACGTGGATGTAGGATAGCACCACCTATCCGAACCACGGGAAAAACATCCATGTCTCCAATAGCGTTTGAATTCTCCAAACCCTTCCCTTTACATTCTTGCAAGTTGCATGCTTTAATTTCTGCTGCCTATATACTCTTTGCATGCTTGCTTGAATTATGTGATGATTGCTTGACTTGTCCTAAATTAGCTAAAATCTGCCAAGAACTAAAATTGGGAAAAGGTTAAGCTTTTATTTGGTCAAGTAGTCTAATCACCCCCCCTCTAGAGATACTTTCGATCCTACAATAGTTCATACGGTGTCATCTCATCGGAATTACGTGGTGCCCTATTTAAAGTGAATGTGGTTGTCTCTAATGCCTAACCCATAAACTATCATGGTAATTCGATAAGAGACATCATGGTATGCATCATATCCAATAGGGTGCGGTTATGATGTTCGGACACACCATCACACTATGGTGTTCCAGGCTGTATTAGTTGTGAAACAATTTCCACAATGTCTTAATTATGTGCCAAACTCGTAATTCAGATATTCATCTCTATGATCATATCATAGATATTTTATCCTCTTGTCACGACGATCTTTCAACTTCACCCTGAAATTACTTGAACCTTTCAATAATTCAGACTCGTGATCCATCAAGTAAATATACTCAACATCTACTCAAATCATCTCTGAAGTAAGAACATAACGATATCCACTACACGCCTCAGCACTCATTGGACTGCACACATCAAAATGTATTACTTCCAACAAGTTGCTTTCTAGTTCCATTTTACTGAAAACGAGGCTTTCAGTCATCTTGCCCATGTGGTATGATTTGCATGTCTCAAGTGATTCAAAATCAAGTGAGTCCAAACGGTCCATTTGCATGGAGTTTCTTCATGCATATACACCAATAGACATGGTTCGCATGTCTCAAACTTTTCAAAAACGAGTGAGCCCAAAGATCCATCAACATGGAGCTTCTTCATGCGTTTTATACCGATATGACTTATGTGGCAGTGCCACAAGTAGGTGGTACTATCATTACTATTTTATATCTTTTGGCATGAACATGTGTATCACTATGATCGAGATTCAATAAACCATTCATTTTAGGTGCAAGACCATTGGTATTATTCGAATAAATAGAGTAACCATTATTCTCCTTAAATGAATAACCGTATTGCGATAGACATAATCCAATCATGTCTGTGTTCAACGCAAACACCAATCTCGATGGTAGAGGGAGCGTGCGATGCTTGATCACATCAAGCTTGGAAAAACTTCCAACACATATCGCCAGCTCACCTTTAGCTAGTCTCCGTTTACTCCACAGCCTTTTATTCCGAGTTTACTAACACTTAGCAACCGAACCGGTATCTAATACCATGGTGCTACTAGGAGTACTAGTAAAGTACACATTAACACAATGTATATCCAATATACTTCTATCGACCTTGGCAGCCTTCTCATCTACCAAGTATCTAGGGTAATTCTGCTCCAGTGGTTGCTCCTCTTATTACAGAAGCACTTAGTCTCGGGTTTGGGTTTAACCTTGGGTTTCTTCACTTGAACAGCAGCTGATTTGCCGTTTCATGAAGTATCCCTTCTTGCCCTTGCCCTTGCCCTTCTTGAAACTAGTGGTTTCACCAACCATCAACAATTGATGCTCCTTCTTGATTTCTACTTTTGTGGTGTCAAACATCACGAATATCTCAAGGATCATCATATATGTCCCTGATATATTATAGTTCATCACGAAGCTCTAGCAGCTTGGTGGTAATGACTTCGGAGAAACATCACTATCTCATCTGGAAGATCAACTCCCACTCGATTCAAATGATTTTTGTACTCAGACAATCTGAGCACAAGCTCAACAATTGAGCTTTTCTCCCTTAGTTTGCAGGCTAAGAAAATCGTCGGAGGTCTTATACCTCTTGATGTGGGCATGAGCCTGAAATCCCAATTTCAGCCCTCGAAACATCTCATATGTTTCGCGATGTTTCAAAACGTCTTCGGTGCCTCAACTCTAAACCATTTAACTGAACTATCACGTAGTTATCAAAATGTGTATGTCAGATGTTCGCAACATCCACAGACGACGTTCGAGGTTTAGCACACTGAGCGGTGCATTAAGGACATAAGCCTTCTATAAAGCAATGAGGACAATCCTCAGTTTACGGACCTAGTCCGCATAATTGCTACTATCAACTTTCAACTAAATTTTCTCTAGGAACATATCTAAACAGTAGAACTGAAGCGCGAGCTACGACATAATTTGCGAAGACCTTTTGACTATGTTCAGGATAATGAAGTTCATCTTATGAACTCCCACTCAGATAGACATCCCTCTAGTCATCTAAGTGATTACATGATCCGAGTCAACTAGGCCGTGTCCGATCATCACGTGAGACAGACTAGTCATCATCGGTGAACATCTTCATGTTGACGTATCTTCTATACGACTCATGTTCGACCTTTCGGTCTCTTGTGTTCCGAGGCCATGTCTGTACATGCTAGGCTCGTCAAGTCAACCTAAGTGTTTCGCGTGCGTAAATCTGTCTTACACCCGTTGTATGTGAATGTTAGAATCTATCACACCCGATCATCACGTGGTGCTTCGAAACGACGAACTTTCGCAACGGTGCACAGTTAGGGGGAACACTTTCTTGAAATTTTATTGAGGGATCATCTTATTTACTACCGTCGTTCTAAGCAAATAAGATGCAAAAACATGATAAACATCACATGCAATCAAATAGTGACATGATATGGCCAATATCATTTTGCTCCTCTTGATCTCCATCTTCGGGGCTCCATGATCATCGTTGTCACCGGCATGACACCATGATCTCCATCATCATGATCTCCATCATCGTGTCTTCTTGAAGTTGTCTCGTCATCTATTACTTCTACTACTATGGCTAATGCTTTAGCAATAAAGTAAAGTAATTACATGACGTTTATGTTGACACGCAGTTCATAAATAAATTAAGACAACTCCTATGGCTCCTGCCGGTTGTCATACTCATCGACATGCAAGTCGTGATTCCTATTACAAGAACATGATCAATCTCATACATCACAGATATCATTCATCACATCCTTTTGGCCATATCACATCACAAGGCATATGCTGCAAAAACAAGTTAGATGTCCTCTAATTGTTGTTGCAAGTTTTTACGTGGCTGCTATAGGTTGCTAGCAGGAACGTTTCTTACCTACGCCAAAACCACAACGTGAATTGCCAATTTCTATTTACCCTTCATAAGGACCCTGTTCATCGAATCCGATCCGACTAAAGTGGGAGAGACAGACACCCGCCAGCCACCTTATGCAACTAGTGCATGTCAGTCGGTGGAACCGGTCTCACGTAAGCGTACGTGTAAGGTTGGTTCGGGCCGCTTCATCCCACAATGCCGCCGAATCAAGATAAGACTAGTAACGACAAGTAAATTGACAAAATCGACGCCCACAACTACTTTGTGTTCTACTCGTGCATAGAAACTACGCATAGACCTAGCTCATGATGCCACTGTTGGGGATCGTAGCAGAAATTCAAAATTTTCTACGCATCACCAAGATCAATCTATGGAGTAATCTAGCAACGAGGGGAAGGAGAGTGCATCTACATACCCTTGTAGATCACTAAGCGGAAGCGTTCAAGTGAACGGGGTTGATGGAGTCGTACTCGTCGTGATCCAAATCACCGATGATCCTAGTGCCGAATGGACGGCACCTCCGTGTTCAACACACGCACAGCCCGGTGACGTCTCCTACGCCTTGATCTAGCAAGGGGAGAAGGAGAGGTTGGGGAAGACTCCATCCAGCAGCAGCACGACGGCGTGGTGGTGGTGGAGGAGCGCGGGACTCCAGCAGGGCTTTGCCAAGCACTACGAGAGACGAGGAGGGAGAGGGGTAGGGCTGCGCCAACAGGGAGAGCAAATCACATGTGTTGGGCAGCCGCAAACCTCAAGTATATATAGGGGAAGGGGAGGGGCTGCGCCCCCACCTAGGGTTCCCTCCCTAGGGGTGGCGGTGGCCCCCAGATCCCATCTGGGAGGCGGCCAAGGGGGAGAGAGAGGGGGGCGCACCTAGGGTGGGCCTTAGGGCCCATCTGCGCCTAGGGTTTGCCCCCTCTCCTCTTGAGGACGCCTTGGGCCTTGGTGGGAGGCGCCCCAGCCCACATAGGGGCTGGTCCCTTCCCACTTATGGCCCACGCAAGCCTCCGGGGCTGGTGGCCCCTCCCGGTGGACCCCCGGACCCCTCCGGTGGTCCCGGTACACTACCGGTGATGCCCAGAACATTTCCGGTGGCCAAAACCATACTTCCTATATATCAATCTTTACCTCCGGACCATTCCGGAACTCCTCGTGACGTCCGGGATCTCATCCAGGACTCCGAATAACATTCGGTAACCACGTACATACTTTCCCTATAACTCTAGCATCATCGAACCTTAAGTGTGTAGACCCTACGGGTTCGGGAGTCATGCAGACATGGCCGAGACAACTCTCCGGTCAATAACCAACAGCGGGATATGGATACCCATGTTGGCTCCCACATGCTCCATGATGATCTCATCGGATGAACCACGATGTCAAGGACTTAATCAATCCCGTATACAATTCCCTTCGTCTAGCGGTACGATACTTGCCCAAGATTCGATCGTCGGTATCCCGATACCTGGTTCAATCTCGTTACTGGCAAGTCTCTTTTACTCGTTCCATAACACATCATCCCGTGATCAACTCCTTGATCACATTGTGCACGTTATGATGATGTCCTACCGAGTGGGCCCAGAGATACCTATCCGTTTACACGGAGTGACAAATCCCAGTCTCGATTGGTGCCAACCCAACAGACACTTTCGGAGATACCTGTAGTGTACCTTTATAGCCAGCCAGTTACGTTGTGACGTTTGGCACACCCAAAGCACTCCTACGGTATCCGGGAGTTGCACAATCTCATGGTCTAAGGAAATGATACTTGACATTAGAAAAGCTTTAGCATACGAACTACATGATCTTGTGCTAGGCTTAGGATCGAGTCTTGTCCATCACATCATTCTCCTAATTATGTTATCCCGTTATCAACGACATCTAATGTCCATGGTCAGGAAACCGTAACCATCTATTGATCAATGAGCTAGTCAACTAGAGGCTTACTAGGGACATGGTGTTGTCTATGTATCCACACATGTATCTGAGTTTCCTATCAATACAATTCTAGCATGGATAATAAACGATTATCATGAACAAGGAAATATAATAATAACCAATTTATTATTGCCTCTAGGGCATATTTCCAACAGGAAGTACGTCGGTGGAGCTTCGGGGGCCCCATGAGGCAGGGGGCACGCCCTAGGGGGGTGGGCGTGCCCCCCACCCTCGTGGGCACCTCCCTTCTCTCCTGACGTGGGGTCCAAGTCCATCCTGTAGCTTTCCTTCTAAAAATAACTTCTCCAGTTGATTTCGTTCCGTTTCGACTCCGTTTGATATTCCTTTTCTTCGAAACACTGAAATAGGCAAAAACAGCAAATCTGGGCTGGGCCTCCGGTTAATAGGTTAGTCCCAAAAATAATATAAAAGTGGATAATAAAGCCCAATATTCCCCAAAATAGTAGATAATGTAGCATGGAGCAATCAAAAATTATAGATGCGTTGGAGACGTATCACGAACCCACAAGGAGCTAAAGGTAAGATCAATATTTTCTCAAGTCCTATCTGCCACTGATACGACTCTACGCACACCGAACGTTTGCTTCCAACTAGAAATGAGCAATAAAACTATGTTGTGGGTATGAAGAGGATAACTTTGCATGGTATCGGAGAGGTAAAATATAAAAATAGGTGTTGTTATCATAAAATTAGAATATATTACTAAATATTATAAATAGCGAGTGTGGAATAATGGTGGATCGGTGTGCGGAATTGTCTTAGGCAATTGTTAACAAGACCAGTAGTCGTCATTGCAATTTCATATGAGGGAGAGGCATAAGCTAACATACTTTATCTTCTTGGATCATATGCACTTATGATTGGAACTCTAGCAAGCATCCGCAACTACTAAAGATCATTAAGGTAAAACCCAACCATAGCATTAAAGCATCAAGTCCCCTTTATCCCATACGCAACAACCCCCTTACTCGGGTTTATGCTTCTCTCACTCAAGCAACCCATTATAAGCGAATCATGAACGTATTGCAACACCCTATAGCGGGAATCCCTCACGCTTGCACGACACAGAGGGCACAATAGGACATCACCAAAATAAAACATACAACTCATACCAATCTAGATCATCAATCAACCCAAAGACAAAGGATATCTACTCAACACATCATAGGATGGCAACACATCATTGGATCATAATATGTGGCATACATCACCATGTTCAAGTAGGGATTATAGTGGGGTGCGGGAGAGTGGACCGCGTAAAAGAGATGAGGGTGGTGATGATGATGTTGATGTTGATGAAGACGATCACCGCGGTGATGATTCCCCTCCCGATGGCACTCCAGTGCCATCGAGAGAGAGGAGGAGAGGTTCTCGCCCTTGTGCTTCCTCCTCCATGGCCTCCCCCCTAGATGGGTGTGATAGCCTGGCTTATTAGGGATGATAGACTACTCATATCAATAAGGAATTCCTTCTTTTCCGAGAGCCCCTTCCGACAGAACTCCAAAGTTAAGCGTGCTCAGCTTGGAGTAGTTTTAGGATGGGTGACCGACCGGGAAGTTGCTCCTGGGTGCGCACGAGTGAGGACAAAGTGCGCAGAAAAGACTAGTATTGATCTGTGGGGCTAGTCTAGATCCCGCCAGGAGTAACGACCACCAGCGGGTGTGTCCGGGGCGTTACAATGGGAGAGGTTCTCTGTCGGTGTCAAAACCGGCAGATCTCGGGTAGGGGGTCCTGAACTATGCGTCTAAGGCGGATGGTAACAGGAGGCAGGGAACACGATGTTTTACCCAGGTTCGGACCCTCTTGATGGAGGTAAAACCCTACGTCCTTCTTGATTAATATTGATGATATGGGTAGTACAAGAGTAGATCTACCACGAGATCAGAGAGGCTAAACCCTAGAAGCTAGCCTATGGTATGATTGTCTGTTGTCCTACGGACTAAAACCCTCCGGTTTATATAGACACCGGAGGGGGCTAGGGTTACACAAGGTCGGTTACAAAGGAGGAAATATACATATCCGTATTGCCTAGCTTGCCTTCCACGCCAAGTAGAGTCCCATCCGGACACGAGACGAAGTCTTCAATCTTGTATCTTCATAGTCCAGCAGTCCGGCCAAAGGATATAATCCGGCTGTTCGGAGACCCCCTAATCCAGGACTCCCTCAGTAGCCCCGAACTAGGCTTCAATGATGATGAGTCCGACGCGCAGTGTTGTCTTCGGCATTGCAAGGCGGGTTCTTCTCCAACTTTCAAGTGTTCGTAAGCAGTGTTCGGCTCCATAAATGTTGAACCTCTTGGCTTATGTGCCCAATAAGGGCTATCTCCCACGCGTCGAATGAATACGAGGCGCCAGGGCGTTTTCACATTCTCCCCCTAGCCAGATAAATAAATTGTCTATTAAAGGGAGGGGGATTCTTAGATCCGATCCATATCATCCTCCCCCAGCGAGAATTCATCAGAGCGTGCTTCGGAAAGATCCATTCCAGCATGGCCGACCTCCGCAGCTCCTCCTCCCACCCCCGTAGCCCTAAGCCCGGTGATTGGGAGAGGTGTTCAGTCCCGCACAGTTGATTAGTCGAGCTGCAGACTAAGGGATTTCTTCCTCCGGCGTATATGGTGCCCGTTCGAGCCAGGCTCGCCACCTACAATGGCGGGGCGCAAGCGGAGAGCCTTCCTTGTCCCTCCATGGGGGAACAGGTCTGCCTTGTTCCTTATTTACTAAGGGGGTTTGGATTTCCAATTCATCCGTTCCTCCGCGGGCTCCTGGAGTTCTACGGCCTCCAATTACACAATCTCACCCCTGCCTCCATTCTACACATCGCCGGTTATGTTGCTCTCTACGAGTTGTTCCTCGGCTGCGAGGCTCACTTCGAGCTGTGGAAAAGGCTATTCTGCCTTGTCCCTCGCACACAGAGGGAATCACTTTATCAAGTGGGCGGAGCCGAAATATGGCGCATCGCCAATACCGGATACCTGTCCGGTACCCTGAAGAAGCCGTCCGAAGACTAGCCTTCAGAATGGTTTTATATGGAGGACGTCCCCCTTCCGGACCCTGTTCGGCGGGGTCTACCTGAGTTCAACAATGCTCCTCTGAAGAAGCACCGAAGTTGGCGCCCACGGAGCCCCCAGGCGGAAGACAATGGAGAAGTCCTCTATCTGATGAACCGGATCAAAGCACTGGCTCGATCAGGATTGACAATAATCGATGTTATGTCGATTTGCATAATGCGAGGAGTGCAGCCACTTCAATATCGTGGGCACCCCTTGTGGTGTTATAACGAGGCAGATGACACCACCCGCTGCGGGCGTAAGGGTCTGGACAATGCTGCCGCTCTAGCGAAGGTTCTGTCCAAACTGTTCATGGGTGAGGAAGAGGAGTTCACCCGTATCAAGCCACGGGATGGATTCTCCATGTACAATCCTCCAAGCTGGGTAAGTTATATATCCCTGCTCCCATTTTTCCCGCATTCTTAGTCGTAAGTATTCACCTTGCCACTTTGCGGTAGGAATTGCGAAAAGCCATAAAAGAGGTCAGCAGCCCTTCTCCACAACTAGAGGACCCTGACCGGGCCCTCGACTCCGGACTTGAAGAAGATCCGGTTATCTCCGTGGAACTGATAGACCGGCAGTTCTATCAGTTAAGCTGCGACGATGCCCTGGTGGCCATTACGGCCGACTATCTCGGACTGCTCCCTGCATCGTAGGTAAGAAAAATCAAAAAGTCCCAACTCCAAAACTAGGATCCCCTTTTAGGCACTTCACCCACCATATACACATGGCATCTTTTACAGGGAAGGCATTCGGGACGCCCTGCCGAACCCGCGACAACTCGCCAACAAGAGGTACCGAGGCCGGGTAGGCCAAAAAGGAAGGCGGTCAGGACGGAGACGCCGGCGCAAAGGTATAGGAAAAACCCCGCTCCATGGTTGTCGTCTTTCTCAAAATGTAATGACGCCCGCGTTTCTTTAACAGAAAGAGCGCTCGCCGGAATATGTCCGGCGATGCTGCCAATCAAGCTTCCACCAGTCAGGCGCCAGGACCGGACATGGAGGCGGAAGGCGATATGGGGCAGGCGCCGGATAATCCCCGTACAGAGGATGCGGATAGATTATCCGCTACAAACTCAGAAGTGGAAAGCGCCATGAATCATAGGCGCCACCGGGCCATACTCTGCGACGCTTGTTTCTCACCAGAGGCGTTCGACGCCTTCAATTCTGGAGAGGCGCACCTCCGTGCTGCTCAAGATGGTCTAGCCAGAGCCACGGATCAGTATGTAAAGGATGTACGGGTGATTAAATCTGACGATTTATATGTATCAGTAGCCCCCGAGACTTGAAACAGTTAGCAGAACTGATTTAAGGATCATCTTTAATGTGCAGGTTCTTACCGAGAAGAATACTAGGCTGTCCCAGGAGCTGGAGGAATGCAAGACCTAACTGGGGGCCGCTCTTGCCGCCTTGCAGGAATAGAAAAAACCTCCCGCTGGTAACATTTACTTTAAAGAATGGTGGTTACCATATAGTGTGCGGCGTGTCTACAGATCTAACAATTGATTTTGTAGATGAATCCGGAGAAAGTCCGGGGGACCAGCATGTTATGCGACAGCTAGAGGCTGGCAAACGCATGCTGACTAAGGTTGTGCTGGAGAAAAGCAATCTCCAAGACGCCAACATTAAGCTGAACGTGGAACTAAAGGATGTTCGGGGCCAGCTTACGGACTCCGAGAAGGAGAATAAGTGGCTTCGGCACGGCATTTTCAGTAAGTGTTTGGACGAATCCTCTTTAAAGGAGTTCGGTGAAGTAGCTTTCTAACAGCGTTATGTCTTTAGGTATGCTGACGGGTTGTCCCGTGGAGGAAATGCCCGGGTCTGCGGGTGATCTTCTGTTCGAGCTGTCACATCTGCACGAACAAGTTTGGCAGGTGATGCAGGGAGTTGCCCAGGCCTTGTGGCCGTCCATCTCCCTGCCTGAAGGCGTTGCAGAGCTTGCGGAGAAGCTGAAGGGAGCACGGCGGCGCTTCCGTTTATGGAAGATATCAGCTTGTCGACAGGGTGCCAGAGAAGCCTGGGCCATGGTGAAGACGCGCTATACCAAGGCAGACCCAAATCACATGGCCGAGGTCAGGCCTATGGGGCCCGACGGAAAAGAGATCCCCGTTAGCTTAGTTTATGGGCAAGTAGAATTAGCCACAAAGTATTCTCAACAGGATTGTAAGCTGGACCGCCTGTTGGATGGTATAGAGGAGGAATTTAGTCAGTCCGCATGACTATGTAATTAAAGTGACATGTACAATGCCTTCTAGCCGGATTGTAGATCATTTGTTGTTGCGGACCTTTTCGCTTCAGCCTCTGGGCTCGATAGTCCAGAGTGAATCTGAATACCCAGGGGTATGCGTGGAGACCAGGCGTAGGGGTCATTAGTGCTTTATCAGACAAGTGCCCAACTAGTTATGTTATATTACATGGGTAGTAAGAAACATCTTCCAGGGAGAATAGTTCCATTAAGGGTTCCTTTCCCTGGGTAAGCATGCCCTAAAGTGCATGTCCGGACTGCGATAAGAAACGCAGAAAAAGCATCTGGGGGCAGATATGGAAAATAAAAATCATCTTTTGTTCACCGACCGAATATTCCCTTAAGAACGCTAGCTTTCGGCTTCACCTAGTCTGAGGCACACATCCGGCGACCCGACAGTAACAATCGCAGAGGTGCTCCCCTTATGCCCTAGCCAAATTAACGGGAACGTAGGGCATAAATACAAGAGCCAGGCAACCCAGCTTGGCCAAAACTTAAGTCACATCGATGCATATAATGGTGAAAAAAGGTACATGCGGAAGTATAACACATGTGTTGGGCGTGAGGCCCAGATAAATAATTTAAGCTTCTGTGAGAGAAGCCCCCAGGTATGAAGAGTGCGGCTAGCGCATCTGTAATGTACAAGCGAGGCACAAGGTGACCCTTGAAGGCCTAGATAAATAATAAGAGAAAGAAAGAAAGGGAAACAAGACAGATGATGTATATGCAGAAAATGGACAAAGGGAGGGGACTAACATAGAGTCCGGTGCTAGGCGTAGAATCTTCGGAGCCTGGCCGCGTTCCATGGGTTCGGCTCAAGTCGACTAGTCGATGCATCCGGCAGTTGGTACGCTCCACCGGTCAGAACTTGGTCAATAATGAAGGGACCTTCCCATTTGGGCTCAAGCTTGTTCTTTTTCTTATCCGGCAGGCATAGAACTAGTTCGCCAACGTTATAAGTTTTGGCCCGTACTTCTCTACTTTGGTATCTGCGAGCCTGTTGCTGATAAAATGTGGAACGGGCTTTGGCTACGTCGCGCTCCTCCTCCAATGTGTCCAGACTGTCCTGCCAATCGAGCTCAGCTTCTCTTTCTTCGTACATGCGCACTCGAGGTGAGTCATGAATTATATCACAGGGCAAGACTGCCTCTGCGCCGTACACCATAAAGAATGGTGTATATCCGGTACTACGATTCGGCGTGGCCGCAGCCCCCAGAGTACGGAGTCGAGCTCCTCTACCCAGTGCATGTCAGACTCCATTAAGGAACGCACTAATATGGGTTTAATGCCGCTCATTATAAGACCGTTTGCTCGCTCGACTTGACCGTTGGTTTGTGGGTGATAGACTGAAGCATAATCGAGCTTGATGCCCATTTTGCTGCACCAGAGTTTTACCTCGTCGACCGTGAAGTTCGTGCCATTGTCAGTGATGATGCTGTGGGGGACGCCATAATGGTGTACAACCCCAGATATGAAGTCTATCACTGGTCCGGATTCGGTTGTTTTAACAGGTTTGGCCTCTATCCATTTGGTGAATTTATCCACCATGACCAGTAAGTATTTTTTCTTGTGGGTTCCCCCTTTAAGGGGTCCAACCATGTCAAGCCCCCAGACCGCAAAGGGCCATGTAATGGAAATTGTTTGGAGGGCGGTGGGTTGCATGTGGCTTTGATTTGCAAAGAGCTGGCAACCGGTGCAACGTTGGACCAAGTCCTGTGCGTCTGCCCGGGCTGTTGGCCAATAGAATCCTGTGCGGAAGGCCTTGCTTACAAGGGCCCGGGCTGCGGCGTGATGACCGCCGAGTCCGGCGTGAATTTCTGCCAAAAGATTCCGCCCCTCCTCTTCGGAGATGCACCTTTGAAGGACTCCGGTAGTGCTTTTTTTGTACAATTCTCCCTCATGGACCCTGTAGGCCTTGGATCGCCGCACTATGCAGCATGCCTCATTTTGGTCCTCTGGAAGTTCCTGTCTAGTTAGGTAGGCCAGGAATGGTTCTGTCCACGGGGCAATAATGGCCATTATTACGTGGGCTGAAGGTGTTGTTTCGGTGGCAGAGCCTCCGATTGTGTCAGAGTATTCGGTATCGGGCATTTTGGCCGGGTCCGGACTATTGTTACCGGTGTCTCCTTCCCATACTACGGATGGCTTGAACATCCTTTCCAGAAATATGTTGGGGGAACCGTATTGCGTTTTGCGCCGATGCGGGCAAGGACATCCGCCGCCTGATTGTTTTCCCGAGCCACATGGTCAAATTCGAGCCCCTCGAATCGAGCTGACATTTTGAGGACGGCGTTTTGATAGGCCGCCATTTTCGGATCCTTGGCGTCAAAGTCTCCATTTATTGGGATATTGTGAGGTTTGAATCCCCACGCACCTCCAGGCGTTGAATGCCCATGGAGAGTGCCATCCGAAGACCATGCAACAGAGCTTCGTATTTGGCTGCATTGTTGGAGTCTGTATACAATATTTGTAGTACGTACTGAACGGTATCCCCGGTTGGGGATGTCAGGACGACGCCAGCCCCTAGACCGGCCAACATTTTAGAGCCGTCGAAGTGCATGATCCAGTTGGAGTATGCGCCGTACTCTTTAGGGAGTTCGGCCTCCGTCCATTCGGCGATGAAGTCGGCCAATACTTGCGATTTAATAGCTCATCGAGGTTTGTATGTTATGTCGAACAGGAGGAGCTCAATGGCCCATTTGGCAATCCGGCCCATAGCGTCGTGGTTGTTTATAATATCATTAAGTGGCACTTCCGAGGCTACCGTAATCGAACACTCTTGAAAGTAGTGTCGTAGTGTAAGTGCATCTAGTGCCACCCCTAGTTGGTTTTGGAGTATCGACGACAAACCTAGTTGAGGGACTAATGTGTTTGTGAGAATTGCAGGATAACACAGGTAGAAGTCCCTCATTGATTCGGTTTTCCTACCAGAGATGACCCCTAAAAATGTATGAAGACATTGACGTCAAAGGTGGTATGTGAAGATATTCACATTGAAGACTATGACAAGAGAAGACATCACATGAAGCCTATGGAGCTCGAAGACTTAGATCTTTCGTAGTTCTTTTTCTTCTTTGTTGATTCATAGGAACCACCGTACTGTTAAGTGGGGTCCAAGAGAACCAGTCAGAATGACTGAAGTGATGCTTAACCAAAACCTATGTCTTCGAGTGAAGACTATGAGAGCGAATCTTGTCCAGAGTCGGACAAGTCAGCTTTGCTTGCAGCCCAAGTAAAGTTACCGTGTGTGTTTGAAATCTCACCGTTGGAACACGTGTCAGTTCCTTAGTGACCCAGGGTCATTTCGGATAAATCAGGCCGGGTTGCCTAGTGGCTATAAATAGCCCACCCCCTACAACCATAAACGGTTGGCTGCTCAGAGTTAGAGTACGGCTTTTGTCGTTTGAGAGCAACCCACCTCGAAGCCTTTGAGAGAGAATTCCTTGCGAGGATAAAGCCCTAACCACCCAGAGCCAAAGAGTGTTAGGCATCACTTAAGTCTTCCTGTCTGTGTGATCTGAAGACTTATTACACTTGAGGACTATGAATCCTCCAGCCGGTTAGGCGTCGCATTCTGAGCATCCAAGAGTCATTGTGGATCGCCGGTGAACAAAGTCTGTGAAGGTTTGGGAGTCTACCTTGAAGACTTACTAGAGTGATTGGGCGAGGTCTGTGTGACCTTAGCTCAAGGGGAATACGGTGAGGACTGGGTGTCCTGAGCCGCGTGTTCAGGACTGGGTGTCCGGGACTGTGTGTCCTCAGGTTTAAATACCTAGCCGCCCTAACCAGACGTACAGTTGTCACAGCAACTGGAACTGGTCTAACAAATCATTGTCTTCAACGAGTCACTGGTTTCATCCTTCCCTTCCCTATACTTACTGTTGGTCCTTGTGAAGTCATTGTATGATTGCACTATCTTTTGTCTTCAATGAGTGACTGCTTGTTCTGATTGGCTTCATAATATCTTCCTACCTGATCCTTACTACCTAGCTGCTATAGGTCATTGTGCTTTCACTTCATTGAATACTTGACTATGGTTTGCCTAGTGTAGTCTACCTTCCGCTGCATGGTAATAGGTCTATTTCTATCGTTTGTCTTCGAAACTTCCACATTTTGAAGACTTTCATAAAAATCGCCTATTCACCCCCCTCTAGTCGATATAACGCACTTTCACGTAGCTTCCGGGACACCATGAATACCGCATAGGCTATCTTTTGATAATGTGGGTACCGTGATTTGCATGGAGTGAGGACAGTGGATACATAGTATACCGGCTTTTGAAGAGGGAATTTATGTCCGGTAGCTTCTCGTTCGACGACGAGCACTGCGCTTACAACTTGATGAGTTGCCGCAATGTACAACAGCATTGGTTCGCCAATGTTTGGCGCGGCCAGGATTGGGTTGGTTGCCAAAATGGCCTTTATTTCTTCCAATCCGGCTGTGGCAGCATCCGTCCACTCGAAGTGTTCAGTGTGCCAAAGAAGGCGATAAAGGGGTAAAGCCTTTTCTCCTAAGCGGGAGATAAAGCGGCTTAGAGCCGCTACGCATCCAGTTAACTTCTGGATTTGTTTGAGGTCTATTGGTGTAGCCAATTGTGACAAAGCTTGGATTTTGGCCGGATTAGCTTCGATACCTCTACTAGAGACAATGAAACCTAGGAGCTTTCCAGCTGGTATGCGGAAGACGCATTTTTCCGGATTGAGCTTGATGTCGTATGTTCGGAGGTTGTAGAATGTGAGCCTCAAGTCGTCTATCAAAGAGTCGACGTGTTTGGTTTTGACAACCACATCGCCTACGTATGCCTCTATTGTTTTGCCGATTTGTTTCTCCAGACATGTCTGAATCATGCGCTGATATGTTGCGCCGGCGTTCTTGAGCCCAAAAGGCATTGTGTTAAAACAGAAGGGACCGTATGGTGTGATGAATGCCGTTGCGGCTTTGTCGGACTCCGCCATCTTGATTTGGTGGTAACCGGAGTATGCGTCGAGGAAACACATTGACTCGTGTCCTGCGGTAGCATCAATGATTTGATCGATGCGTGGGAGGGGGAGGGATCCTTTGGGCAAGCTTTATTGAGGTCTTTGAAATCGACACAAAGGCGCCAGGATTTGTCCTTCTTTGGTACCATCACCAGGTTTGCTAGCCAGTCTAGGTGTTTTATTTCTTTGATGAATCCGGCCTCCAATAACTTGGCTAGTTCCTCTCCCATGGCCTGTCTCTTAGGTTCGGAGAAACGCCGAAGAGCTTGCTTGACCGGCTTGAATCCCTTTAGGATATTGAGGCTATGCTCGGCCAGCTTGCGTGGGATTCCTGGCATGTCTGAGGGATGCCAGGTGAATATGTCCCAGTTCTCGCGCAGGAACTCTCGTAGAGCGGCGTCCACAGCAGGGCTTAGCTGTGCCCCGATGGAGGCTGTTTTTGTAGGGTCCGTTGTGTGGACTTGAATTTGGCTATTTCATCCGCTGGTTTAAAAGAGGTGGACTTGGATCTCTTGTCGAGTATCACGTCGTCCATGTCCACTGTGGAGCGTAGCGTGGTTAATTCCTCGGCCGAGAGGGCTTCGGATAATGCCTCGAGGGACCAATGTGGCTGTTTTGTTTTTGGCGCAGAGTGCTGTGTCCGGATCGCTGGCGAGAGTGATGATTCCGTTGGGCTCGGGCATTTTGAGCTTCATGTACCCGTAATGAGGTACGGCTTGGAAGATTGTGAATGCCTCCCGTCCTAAAAGAGCGTGATAACCACTGCTGAACGGGGCCACTTGGAATGTAATTTCTTCGGACCTATAATTATCTGGCGTGCCGAATACCACATCTAGTGTGATTTTCCCAGCACAGCATGCTTCCCGACTAGGGATGATTCCTCTAAAGGTTGTGCTACTTTGCTCAATGCGGTTCCAGTCTATTTCCATCTTTTGAAGAGTTTCCTCATAGATGAGGTTTAATCCGCTGCCGCCGTCCATGAGTACTTTGGTGAGTCGAAAGCCGTCCATGATTGGAATGAGGACCAGTGTGGCTGGTGCTCGGGCTGTTCGGAATGTAGGTTCGTCATTGGCATTGAAGGTAATAGCCGTGTCACTCCATGGATTTATTGCTGCTACGTGGTAGATTTCGGCCATGCTGCGGAGTGTTTGCTTGCGTCTATTATTTGACGCGAAGGTATCAAAGACCGTTGACACCGTATTGTTATCCACGGGATGGTGCTCTGTGGTATTTGGGAGAAGTAGATCCTCACCACTTTTGGCCACCTGCCGGAGTGTCCAACATGCTCTAAGGCTGTGCGTTGGTATTGTATCTGCTGTACTATGAATTTTGCAGGGTCCGTTGAGCCATCCCTCCAGTACGGTTCCATACCCTGTAGAGGGTTTTTGCTTTTTGGTAGTTGACTCGGGTGTATTGTGATAATGCACCCTTTTGTTTCGGACTGGGTTTGTATTCAGGACCAGATTATCCCAGAAGTTTACTTCGGTTTTCCAGGCACTTTCCATCGCACAGTACTTTCGTACTATGGACACCAAGTTAGTGAAGCATGTTATCTCACGGTGATTTATGGCGTTAAGGATTCCCTTGTCCGTGCAATTATTGCAGAAAAATAGGATTGCGTCTTCCTCGCGACAGTCCTTAACCTTGTTCATCGCAAGGAGGAATCTCGCCCAATAGTGATGTACTGTTTCCTGGGGCTCTTGCCTGATGTGGGAAAGATTGCTTATGTTTGGGTGGGTGGGTGGAATTAAATCCGAACCCTCACCTGATCTGGGATCCAGGGGCCGAGGAATTTCCAATTTTGGAAGTTCCGGTTCCGGGGTGTGACCCGATAATCCTAGCCCGCTGCCTGACTCTAAGTTCAGGGATTGGATGTTGTCCTCCCGCGAACGGGCGTCCGACTCAGAGAGCTCGGGAATCCGGACATAGTTGGTCCTAAAGATGGAGGAAAGGTCGCCGCATTGTTCCTCCACCACTGCAATATGATGGGTGATCGGTGGAGAGTTAATCTCCCTTTGATCGGGTTTAAGCCCAATCCGGTCATAGTCCGTAGCAACTCCCAAGGCGGCAATGCGATCTAAGAGCTCGTTTAAGGAGGCGAGCTCCATTGGATCCATCTGTTCATCGAGTGTCGATTTGACGTGGAGGTTGTTTTCGATGACCCGAGAAGTCATCGTCGGCGCGGCGGCCGAACAGGCGATCATGATGAAACCGCATAGCCGGAGAGTTTGGCCGACATCCAAAGCTCCCCCGGTAGTAGTACCGCCTTTAAAGACGAGACGAGACATCCTTCCTTCTGGCGACGACATAGAGGAACTCTCAATGAAAGCACCAATGTTGGTGTCAAAACCGGCGGATCTCGGGTAGGGGGTCCCGAACTGTGCGTCTAAGGTGGATGGTAACAGGAGGCAGGGAACACGATGTTTTACCCAGGTTCGGGCCCTCTTGATGGAGGTAAAACCCTACGTCCTTCTTGATTAATATTGATGATATGGGTAGTACAAGAGTAGATCTACCACGAGATCAGAGAGGCTAAACCCTAGAAGCTAGCCTATGGTATGATTGTCTGTTGTCCTACGGACTAAAACCCTCCGGTTTATATAGACACCGGAGGGGGCTAGGGTTACACAAGGTCGGTTACAAAGGAGGAAATATACATATCCGTATTGCCTAGCTTGCCTTCCACGCCAAGTAGAGTCCCATCCGGACACGAGACGAAGTCTTCAATCTTGTATCTTCATAGTCCAGCAGTCCGGCCAAAGGATATAATCCGGCTGTCCGGAGACCCCCTAATCCAGGACTCCCTCATTCTCCCTCTGGTCCTTGGCCTTCATGGCAATGATGGCGCCTCCGGGATCCTCCTCCATAGCCTCCGGTGATGATGGCCCCCCTCCAGCAGGGTGCTAGAGAGGGCCTAGATTGATTTCTCGTGGCTACAGAGGCTTGTGGCGGCGGAACTTCCGATCTAGGTTATTTTCTGGAGGTTTGGGCATTTATAGGAGAGGTTGGCGTCAAGAACAAGTCAGGGGGCCCCACGGGAAGTCCATGAGGCATAGGGGCGCACCCCCACCCTCGTGGGGCCCACGGGACTCACCTTCGGTAGATTTTTGTTCCAGTATTTTTTATATTTTCTAGAAAAATTCTCTGTTGATTTTCATCGTATTCCAAGAATTTTTATTTCTGCACAAAAACAACACCAAGGTGGTTCTGCTGAAAACAGCGTCAGTCAGGGTCAGTTATAATCAAATCATACCAAAATCATATAAAACTATTATAAACTTGGCATGAATACTTCATAAATTATAGATACGCTGGAGACGTATGAGCATCCCCAAGCTTAATTCATGCTCGTCCTCGAGTAGGTAAATGATAAAAGAAATAATTTGTGAAGTGTGAATGCTAGCAAGTGCGTAAGTTTGATCGATGATAGTTCCAATCACTTTTTCTAGCATCATTATATATCGTAACAGTAGCTCAACTCATGAAACTTCTCATGATCAAGTAACAAGCTATTCACATGTTAAAGTATAGATCATAAACTTTCTTAATAACTAACAAACCGTGCTCTTAGTCATCAAACAATTGCAAGTCATCTTATTTTCGGGAAGAGTCTATGTAGGAGCTTTGATTCAACAAACTCCACATACTCAACTATCATTTAATCTTTCACAATTGCTAATACTCATGTGATATTAATGGGTTCAAAGTTTTAATCGAACACAGAGAAAGATAGGGGCTTATAGTTTCGCCTCCCAACATTTTACCTCAAGGGTAATGTCAACAATAATAATTTATGAAAACCTACATCCAAGGGGATATATATATCCGGATCGCTCCAACACAAAGTGTTTGCCAAAGGAAAAAGTGTAAAAAGGAAAGGTGATGATCACCGTGACTCTTGTACAAGAGTAGAAGGTAAAAGTAAAAGATAGGCCCTTCGCAGAGGGAAGCAGAGGTTGTCATGCGCTTTTATGGTTGAGTGCACAAAATCTTAATGCAAAAGAACGCCACTTTATATTGTCTCTTGTGATAAAGACCTTTATTATGCCATCCGTCGCTTTTATTTCTTCCCTATCACAAGATCGTTCAATCTCATTACCGGCAAATCACTTTACTCATTCTGTAATGCATGATCCCGTGACTAACCGCTTAGACACATTGAGCTCATTATGATGATGCATCACTGAGTGGGCCCAGAGATACCTCTCCGTCATACGGAGTGATAAATCCCAGTCTCGATTCGTGCCAACCCAACAGACACTTTTGGAGATACCCATAGTGCACCTTTATAGCCACCCAGTTACATTGTGACGTTTGGCACACCCAAAGCACTCCTACAGTATCTGGGAGTTGCACAATCTCATGGTCTAAGGAAAAGATACTTGGCATTAGAAAAGATTTAGCAGACAAACTACACGATCTTGTGCTATGCTTAGGATTGGGTCTTGTCCATCACATCATTCTCCTAATGATGTGATCCCGTTATCAATGACATCCAATGTCCATGGTCAAGAAACCGTAACCATCTATTGATGAACGAGCTAGTCAACTAGAGTCTCACTAGGGACATGTTGTGGCCTATGTATTCACACATGTATTATGATTTCCGGATAACACAATTATAGCATGAACAATAGACAATTATCATGAACAAGGAAATATAATAATAACCATTTTATTATTGCCTCTAGGGCATATTTCCAACAGTCTCCCACTTGCACTAGAGTCAATAATCTAGTTACATTGTGATGAATCGAACACCCATTGAGTTCTGGTGTTGATCATGTTTTGCTCGAGGAAGAGGTTTAGTCAACGGATCTGTGACATTCAGATCCGTATGCACTTTACAAATATCTATGTCTCCATCTTGAACATTTTCACTAATGGAGTTGAAGCGACGGTTGATATGCCCGGTCTTCTTGTGAAACCTGGGCTCCTTGGCAAGGGCAATAGCTCCAGTATTGTCACAGAAGAGAGTCATCGGGCCCGACACATTGGGAATAATTCCTAGGTCGGTAATGAACTCCTTCATCCAGATTGCTTCATGTGCTACCTCCGAGGCTGCCATGTACTCCGCTTCACATGTAGATCCCACCATGACGCTTTGCTTGCAACTGCACCAGCTGACTGCCCCACCATTCAAAATATACACGTATCCGGTTTGTGACTTGGAGTCATCCAAATCTGTGTCGAAGCTAGCATCGACGTAACCCTTTACGATGAGCTCTTCGTCACCTCCATAAACGAGAAACATATCCTTAGTCCTTTTCAGGTACTTCAGGATATTCTTGACCGCTGTCCAGTGTTCCATGCCGGGATTACTTTGGTACCTTCCTACCAAACTTACGGCAAGGTTTACATCAGGTCTGGTACACAACATGGCATACATAATAGACCCTATGGCCGAGGCATAGGGGATGACACTCATCTTTTCTCTATCTTCTGCCCGTGGTCGGGCATTGAGCCGTGCTCAATCTCACACCTTGCAATACAGGCAAGAACCCCTTCTTGGACTGATCCATATTGAACTTCTTCAATATCTTGTCAAGGTACGTGCTTTGTGAAAGACCAATGAGGCGTCTCGATCTATCTCTATAGATCTTGATGCCTAATATGTAAGCAGCTTCTCCAAGGTCCTTCATTGAAAAACACTTATTCAAGTAGGCCTTTATGCTTTCCAAGAGTTCTATATCATTTCCCATCAATAGTATGTCATCCACATATAATATTAGAAATGCTACAGAGCTCCCACTCACTTTCTTGTAAACACAGGCTTCTCCATAAATCTGCATAAACCCAAACACTTTGATCATCTCATCAAAACGAATGTTCCAACTCCGAGATGCTTGCACCAGCCCATAGATCAAGCGTTGGAGCTTGCATACCTTGTCAGCATTCTTAGGATCGACAAAACCTTCTGGTTGCATCATATACAATTGTTACTTAAGGAAACCATTAAGGAATGCCATTTTGACATCCATTTGCCATATCTCATAATCATAGAAT
Source organism: Triticum aestivum (assembly GCF_018294505.1). Lineage (NCBI taxonomy): Eukaryota > Viridiplantae > Streptophyta > Magnoliopsida > Poales > Poaceae > Triticum > Triticum aestivum. Next base: position 595,766,613 of record NC_057794.1, read on the forward strand.
GCGGCAATTGCTAACATGATTCGGACAGACTTCAGCTTTGCTATGGGTGAGAAGGTCTCATCGTAGTCAACCCCTTGAACTTGTTGATAACCCTTAGTGACAAGCCGAGCCTTATAGATGGTTACATTACCATCCGCGTCTGTCTTCTTCTTAAAGATCCATTTATTTTCTATGGCTCGCCGATCATCGGGCAAGTCAGTCAAAGTCCATACTTCGTTTTCATACATGGATCCTATCTCGGATTTCATGGCTTCAAGCCATTTGTCGGAATCCGGGCCCGCCATCGCTTCTTCATAGTTTGAAGGTTCACCATTGTCTAACAACATGATTTTCAGGACAGGGTTACCGTACCACTCTGGTGTAGAATGTGTCCTTGTGGACCTATGAAGTTCAGTAGCAACTTGATCTGAAGTTGCATGATCATCATCATTAACTTCCTCTCTAGTCGGTGCAGGCACCATAGAAACATTTTCTTGAGCTGCGCCACTCTCCGGTTCAAGAGGCAATACTTCATCAAGTTATACTTTCCTCCCACTTACTTCTTTCGAGAGAAACTCTTTCTCTAGAAAGGATCCATTCTTGGCAACAAAGATCTTGCCTTCGGATCTGAGGTAGAAGGTATACCCAACAGTTTTCTTAGGGTATCCTATGAAGACGCATTTTTCCGATTTGGGTTCGCGCTTTTCAGGCTGAAGTTTCTTGACATAAGCATCGGATCCCCAAACTTTCAGAAACGACAGCTTAGGTTTCTTCCCAAACCACAATTCATATGGTGTCGTCTCAACGGATTTCGACGGAGCCCTATTTAAAGTGAATGCGGCAGTCTATATAGCATAACCCCAAAATGATAGCGGTAGATCGGTAAGAGACATCATAGATCGCACCATATCTAATAGAGAGTGATTACGATGTTCGGACACACCATTACGCTGAGGTGTTTTAGGCGGCGTGAGTTGTGAAACAATTCCACATTTTCTTAAGTGCGTGCCAAATTCGTGACTCAAATATTCTTCCCCACGATCTGATCGTAAGAACTTGATTTTCCTGTGTAACATCCCAAATTTTCAATTTGGATTGTTATACATAGATCATTCATGCATATCATATTTTATTGCGTTAAGTTTTGCGATCCTCGAAATCCTAAGCAACTCAAGGACCCTCGGAGAGAGTTGGGGATTTCCCTGTTTTCATATTTTAGTTTTATCAAATATTGAAACGAGGATTTTTGGTTTTAATTAGTTTTCTCTCCGAAAATATTTCATATTAAAATATATGAGAGGAGATAATATGACTTCTCCAAAATAAATGAAATATTGGAGGAAAAAGATTAAAATCAAATATTTGATTTTTATCCGGAGTTTTATTGCTATTTTATTTGAATTAGAAAAATTGCACGTTTTTCAAAGTTGCATTTTAGGGCCAAGAAAATGTTCATCTTGTTCTAAATATTTTATTTAGACGATGAAAATTTGTTTTGGCATTTTTAGAATTTTATTTTATTTTCTAGGATTTTTTTAGTTTCGGCGGAATTGTTTAAAAAACGCGCAGTGGCTAGCTGGGCCGAAGCCCAGCCGCCGGCCCGCTTCCCCACCGCCGTCTCCTAGCGGGAGACTGCCGCAGCGCCGTCACCGGACTGGAGTCCAGCCGGGACTCCGCTCCCCCACGCCTTGCCCCCTCCTCCAAGCCGCGCCGCCCCGCCCTCTTTATAAGCCGCCGCCCCTGTCCCTAGAGCCGCCACCCCACCGCCCGCAACCACCTCTACCGCCGCTCGCTTGCCGCGCCGCCACTCCCCCCCTCACCGGAGCCGCTGCCGCCCCGCACTGCCCCGCCCCTCGCCGGAGCCGACCCCGCTGCGCCGGACCTCGCCGGAGGTAGAACCGTTCATTTTTTTAAAACCTAGTTCGGTTTTTTTGAAACCCTAGTTTTTTTTGATAGATCGGTTCACCGGTTTTTCGCGGTTTAGTTACTTTGCGGACGTTCGTCGGTACGTTCGTTTTAACGAACGGAGTTTACTCATTAGTAACAGACAACGAACGCTCGTTCGTTAGCCTGTTCGTCAGTTTTCTTTTTCTCGGATTTTCCGCGATTATTTTCAATCGCGATTTCTGATCTGATTTTCATTTTGGTTTATCTTTCCGCTCGTTTGTCGGAATCAGGCGATTCAAGCGCCTAGATCTTCGTCTTGAGACCCTCTTTCCGTTTAACCAACTTGAACAAGCTTTTGCTACTGTAAAATTTGACCTTAGTCCAGATTAGTAAATGGATCTTGTTTCTTTCGCAATTTGAGTTTCGTTGCTCCATTTGATTTGATTCTTTTCGCAAATCAAAGTTCTTAAGTTGAGCTTTCTGGTTAGATCTTATTGTTTGAGTTTTACCCGTGTTTCTTTGCTTGATTGCTTATGTATGCTATTGTTTGTTTTTGATAGAACACCCGAGTGCGAAGCGTGCTACTACGAATCCCTAGATTTTGCGGATCATCAGCAAGGCAAGTAACACTTTGATCATACCCCTTTATCACCTAGTTTTTATGCATTAGTTACAATCCTCAAACATTGCATGGTTAGGATGTGATTAACATGTGGGTTGGGAAGTAGTTGATGAGGTAGAACCTATTGCCCTGTTGTATTCAAACCCTTGGGAGTTACTTCTACGTATTGCTTATATTGCTATGCTATGCTCGTAGACGTGGTTGGGTGAGTGAAATCCATGACAGATGTGGGATTGTTAATTAATGGTTCAACTTAAGGTGGCAACTTGAATACACATCTGGGTGGATTGTTTGTTGGACACCTAGGGAATCCAGTGTTGTCCTAGGATATCCTGGAGTACCCGTGTGATAATCCTATGGTCCGCCACCCAGGCTCAAAGGGAACTGAGATATTTTCATGCTAGAAACTTCCGTGTGCAGCCACAAGCTATTATGGGCTCTAGCATAGTTGAGTAAGTTGCGTGAAGCTTCCGAAGAGGTGGATCGGCAGGTAGTGGGATGTAGGTTGGTATGGTCTGCCCGGAGTAAGGATTTAATGCTTCTGAAAGAGTGTATCTCGGTCATCTGTTTCTCAAACACCCAGTAGTGCGAGAAATCCAAAGGAGGAAATTGGGTCTTGTGGGGAAAAGTGCGCAAACCTCTGCAGAGTGTATAAACTAATCATGGTTAGCCGTGTCCCCGGTTATGGACATCTTGAGTATCTAGTACTTGGAGTATCATAAGTATCTCATCACTCTAAAATAGTATTGTTGGGTTGTTAGTTACTTTAATTGGGATTGAGTTGGAGGAACCTTCTCAATGATGTTTCAACTACCATGATAGTTAAATAAAATCTATTCCTTTGTTGTAGGAAAAAATTGGCTTTTCGCAAAAACTATAACCATAGAGCTTTCCACCAGCCAAATATGCATGTAGTGATAGCATTATTCTGTTCTTGCTCTACTGTGTTATCTTGCCAGCATATTCCATGTGCTGGCCCATTTTTGGGCTGCAACGTATTATGTTGCAGACTTTTCAGACGAGGAGTAAGGTTCGTTAGGTCGTTTCCATGCCGCTCAGCTATGCCGTTGGAGTTGATGGACTCACTTTATCTTCCAAGCCTTCCGCTGTTATCGTATTAGATGGCCTTAAGACATATTTATTGTAATAAGTTCTCTTTTGAGACATTCGATGTAATAAATGTGTGATTGCTACTCTGTTATAAATCCTCGAGTGCTGTGTGTGTCAGCATTACCGATCTAGGGATGACACTGAAGCACAGAGACTTGGCCGTTTGAGGTTGGGTCGCTACAAGATGGTATCCGAGCACACGCTGAGTGTAGGACACGACCACTAAGCTAAGGCCCTAGATCACTATTCTCTTCTCATTTCTGACTCCTCTCCATTTTCTACTCTTTAGGATGGCGGACGCAAGGAACAAGTTTGCACAACCGGATGAAGAAGCACCTTTTGGACGACACTTGAAGGAAGTCACTAGGTACCTGAACATTGGAATACCAAGCTTCACCGGGACTTACAACACCACATTACCAGAAGAAGAGCGATGGATGATTCAAGTTCAAGTTCCAGGAAGGACATTCACGCCAGTCAGTAAGCCCATAGAGTTTTCCTTCGATGCACCAACCTGGAGTGTAGGAAAGAGTATGGCAGCTCACATCACCATGGGACGCATTGTAGAAGTTTATCATAAGGAGCTTAAAGATACTATCTATCAGATTTGTGGGCGCCGAGATGAGCAATGGGAGATGATCAGCACTAGGAAGGATAGATCAATTGCAGCTTTCATCCAGGAGTTAAACCAACACATTCGTCGCCAGGAGAACCACATGTGTGCAGGAATGATAGACCTGAAGAAGGCAATGACTAGGATCACGGAATTGGAGGAAGAACTCAAGGCTACTCGTGAAGAATATGAAGACGAAATTGTCGTACTAGTGGAGAAGAATGACGATCTAGAAAGGAAGCTGGGAGTATTTTTGGGAGACCCCGCACCAGGAGGAGAAGACGAAGAACCGAAGGAGATTCGCCCGGAGGACTACATTATCATCGACGACACCGACTCGAACCTCGACAATAGCGATGATGAATATGAAGACGAAGCTGGAGCAGACATTATGGAGTCTTGATAACCCACAAGTATAGGGGATCGCAACAGCTTTCGAGGGTAGAGTATTCAACCCAAATTTATCGATTCGACACAAGGGGAGCCAAAGAATATTCTCAAGTATTAGTAGCTGAGTTGTCAATTCAACCACACCTGGAAACTTAGTATCTGCAGCAGAGTGTTTAGTAGCAAAGTAATATGATAGTGGTTATAACGGTAACAAAATAGTAATGAAAGCAAAGTAATATTTTTGGTATTATGTAGTGATTGTAACAATAGCAACGGGAAAGTAAATAAGCGTAAACCAGTATATGGAAAGCTCGTAGGCATCGGATCAATGATGGATAATTATGCCGGATGTGGTTCATCATGTAATAGTCATAACATAGGGTGACACAGAACTAGCTCCAATTCGTCAATGTAATTTAGGCATGTATTCCGAATATAGTCATACGTGCTTATGGAAAAGAACTTGCATGACATCTTTTGTCCTACCCTCCCGTGGCAGCGGGGTCCTAATGGAAACTAAGGGATATTAAGGCCTCCTTTTAATAGAGAACCGGAACAAAGCATTAGCACATAGTGAATACATGAGCTCCTCAAACTACAGTCATCACCGGTAAGTATCTCGATTATTGTCACTTCAGGGTTAACGAATCATAACACATAATAGCTGACTATAGACTTGCAAGATAGGATCAAGAACTCTCATATATTGATGAAAACACAATAGGTTTAGATCTGAAATCATGACACTCGGGCCCTAGTGACAAGCATTAAGCATAGCAAAGTCATAGCAACATCTATCTCAGAACATAGTGGATACTAGGGATCAAACCCTATCAAAACTAACTCAATTACATGATAAATCTCATCCAACCCATCACCGTCCAGCAAGCCTACGATGAAATTACTCACGCATGGCGGTGATCATCATGAAATTGGTGATGGAGGATGGTTGATGATGACGACGGCGACGAATCCCCCTCTCCGGAGCCCCGAACGGACTGCGGATCAGCCCTCCCGAGAGGTTTTAGGGCTTGGCGGCGGCTCCGTATCGTAAAACGCAATGAAATCTTCTCTCTATTTTTTTCTCCTCAAAAGCAAATATATAGAGTTGGAGTTGGAGTTGGGAGGTCTCCAGGGGGCCCACGAGGTAGGGGGCGCACCCTAGGGGGGCACTACTAGGGAAAACCCTAGTAGTAGTGCGGGTTTTGAGGCTAGCAGCAGCGCGGGTGGCCGCTCTACTAATAAGGCGCTACAACTAACTTATAGTAGTTGCGCGGTCCTTACCCACGCTACTATTGTTGACGATATCAGCAGCGCTTTTCGTGAACGCGCTACTATTACTTAGCTATAGCGATTTCACAGTCCCTCGCTACTGCTATATCTTTCATCATTTCCCCCCGTACCCTTTCCCTTTCAGTTTCCCTTTCAGATACTAGATACTAGGTACTGGTAGTAGATATCAAATTCATAAACCATTACTGGGTAGTACTCCCTTCGTTCCAAATTACTCGTCGTGGTTTTAGTTCAAACCACGACGAGTAATTTGGAACGAAGGGAGTACTAGATAACAATTTAATGCATAGTCAACATGCATCCTCAAGCAGTACAAGGTCATATCAACGACGATCATCATATATAGTTCTAAATGATATCGACGACGATCATCATATGTAGTTCTAGATGATATAGCCACACACACATATGTAGTTCTAGATGATATAGCCACACACACATATGTAGTTCTAGATGATATCGAAGACAATCATCATCCTCAAGCCTGGGCGGCAGGTGTTCCTGATAGTAATTAGGATGGCCTGTCCAACACGGAGATTCTTGGCATCAAGGAATTTCTTCCACCCAACCGAGTTTAAGTGTGTGCGACCGTCCATGTCCATGCGGTAAGTACAGGTTGTGACGAATCCCCTTGCAGTAAGGCGTAGTCTAGCCGAGCCTTCTTCATCAGGCTCGATACCATTACTCACAGATATGCTCTTTGCCAATTTCTGAATAAAAAAACATTTCAATTAATAAATAGCCTCGCAAATAAGTACATATGGATTATCTACACTATTAATAGTTTCCTTAGATTCTACACTAATAAGCATGTGATCGAACTCTACACTAAAACATATCATCGACTATATTCCACACAACATACCATATCATTGGACTGTACACTAGGTATTTCATCGGATAGTTTGCATTTGTAAGTATAACATACCATATCATGTCGATCAACCATGGTATTTGTCAGGCGGGTCATGAATGGCACCCCGACAAAGTCAGCACGTGGCGGAATTATGTCCCACAGGTTGGACACCTCCTCCTCGCTCAGCCTTGTTCTTTGAGCTACGATGGCTTCATGAAGTGGGTCCTCATCATCTTCATCGAGTGGGTCCTCATTATCTTCATCATCTTCATCATCTTCGTCATCTTCATCATCTTCCACCAGGTTGAGATAAATGACAGCCAGCTTGGGTCTTTTTGCTATAAAGGAGAAGCTGATCAACTCACCACCAGTAAGACGCATGCAAGCAACGAAACGGGCTCATCCATCTCCTCCAATCTGCGACATATTGTGTCCTTTCTCGACCTCCATAGTGTACGGCCCCCCAGGAGCCTCAAATGTCACAGTGTCTCCTGTCAGCTTGTTGAATTTCAACCTCACATTGCATGGGACGATCTGTGTAAAATAAGCAAAATGACACAATGCAGTAATGCCAACACTAAAAATAAAATAGTTATTACATTTCATCTAATTTCTTACCGCCGCATGATGAAAACCCGGCTGGAAGTAGATGCCAAACAACTTGCCAGTTGCAAGGCTGCTGGCGCACCTTGACTTGCACAGTCGTCATAGTGGTGGTGGTGGTGGCGCCATTTTTCCTAAAGCAATATGAGCAAAGGATTAACGATCCACTTCACAGGAAAGAAAAAAAGTAGCATGAGATATTTTTGGTTCTTCCATGAGAAGCAATTTGATGGACAATTATAATCCTAAGATCTAGTAACATATTAGATGACAAGGTACCACCTACATTTTGCCAAAAAGTAACTAAATCATCTAAATGAAAATGGTGCATACTAAATCAACTAAATGAACTAGCCTACTAAATCAACTAAATCAAAATGTTCTAAATCAACTAGCCTACTAAATCAACTAAATCAAAATGTTCTAAATCAACTAGCGTACTAAATCAACTAAATCAAAATGTAGGGAGGACGGAGGAGGAGGCCGATGCCGAGTCCAGCAAAGAGGAGGAGGGGCCGGCCGGCGGCCAGTGGAGGGAGGACAGAGGAGGAAGGCGGAGCGAGGAGGGGCCGGCCAGCGGCGAGTGGAGAGGGAGGACGGAGGAGGAGGCCGGTACCGAGTCCAGCAAGGAGGAGGAGGTGACGGCGGCGCAGAGGGAGGAGGGAAGACGGGGGAGGACTGACATGGGGGATAGAGAGGGACCCAGTGAGTGTGTGACTGTGAGTGGATCGGATAGAGGAGATGGGGTGGGAGATGGAATGGCTTAGCAGTAGCGCGCTATAGAGAAAGACGCTACTACTAAACTACCTAGCAGCAGCGCCTTTCACAAAGAAGTGCTACTACTATGTGTCAGCATGTAAAAATACATTGATCATCAATGACCTTTTTGTGTACAATCTGATTTGTCAATATGAGTCCTCACCGGTTTAGGAACAAGTGAAGACTCATATTGTAACCAAGTGCTTGTCAAAGTTTGAGAAGTAACATATTTAAGGTGGTAGAAACTCTCTTAACGGAGCGAGGTGGGACTAATTTTTTTAGTAAACTTAGCAGTAGCGCTTATTGGCGAAATGCGCTGCTACTATGCTACGTAGCAGTAGCGCCCTTCGTTATAACACGTTGCTGCTATAGCTAGCCTCACGACGGCCTCATGGGAATTATAGCAGTAGCGCGTCTTTCAGCTGGCGCGCTACTGCTATATTTATTGTAGCAGCGAGTTATTCTTGAGCTCGCTACGGCTAATTAGCAGTAGCGCCTTATTTTAAAGCGCGCTGCTGATAAGATTCTGTGTATAGGCTTTTCCCTAGTAGTGGGGGCGCCCCCCACCCTCGTGGAAAGGGTGTGGGCCCCCTGGTCTTCATCTTTGGCGAGGATTTTTTATTATTTATTGTAAGACATTCCGTGGAGTTTCAGGTCATTCCAAGAACTTTTGTTTTTTGCACATAAAACAACATCACGGCAGTTCTACTGAAAACAGTGTTAGTCCGGGTTAGTTCCATTCAAATCACACAAGTTAGAGTCCAAAACAAGGGGAAAAGTGTTTGGAAAAGTAGATACGACGGAGACGTATCAACTCCCCCAAGCTTAAACCCTTGCTTGTCCTCAAGCAATTCAGTTGACAAACTGAAAGAAATAAAGAAAAACTTTTACAAACTCTGTTTGCTCTTGTTGTTGTAAATATGTCAAGCTAGCATTCAAGTTTTCAGCAAAGATTATAACTAACCATATTTGCAATAATTCTCAGGTCTCATGATTACCCATATCAATAGCATAATCAACTAGCAAGCCATAATAATAAATCTCGAATGACAACACTTTCTCAAAACAATCATAATATGATATAACAAGATGGTATCTTGCTAGCCCTTCCTGAGACCGCAAAATATAAATGCAGAGCACCTTTAAAGATCAACAACTGACTAGACATTGTAATTCACGGTAAAACAGATCCAACCATAGTCACACCCAATATAAATTGATAGTGATGAATGCAAATGACAGCTGCGCTCTCCAGCTAGTGCTTTTAATAAGAGGGTGATGACTCAACATAAAAGTAAATAGATAGGCCCTTCGCAGAGGGAAGCAGGGATTTGTAGAGGTGCCAGAGCTCGGTTTTGAAATAGAGATAATTAACATTTTGAGCGGTATACTTTCATTGTCAACATAACAACCAAGAGATGGCGATATCTTCCATGCTACACACATTATAGGCGGTTCCCAAACAGAATGGTAAAGTTTATACTCCCCCTCCACCAACAAACATCAATCCATGGCTTGCTCGAAACAACGAGTGCCTCCAACATACATCAGGTCCCAGGGGGAGTTTTGTTTTGCAATTATTTTTGATTTAGTTTGCATAAAGCATGGGACTGGGCATCCTGGTGACCAGCCATTTTCTCGTGAGTGAGGAGCGGAGTCCACTCCTCTTGAGAATAACCCGCCTAGCGTGGAAGATACAGACAACCCTAGTTGATACATGAGCTATTCGAGCATACAAAACAGGATGATTATTTGAAGGTTTAGAGTTTGGCACATACAAATTTACTTGGAACGGCAGGTAGATACCGCATATAGGAAGGTATAGTGGACTCATCTGGAATAATTTTGGGGTTTAAGGGATTGGATGCACAAGTAGTATTCCCGCTTAGTACAGGTGAAGGCTAGCAAAAGACTGGGAAGCGACCAACTAGAGAGCGACAACATCCATGTACATGCATTAAAATTAATAAACATTGGATGCAAGCTTGAGTAGGATATAATCCACCATGAACATAAATATCGTGAAGGTTATGTTGATTTGTTTCAACTACATGCGTGAACATGTGCCAAGTCAAGTCACTTAAATCATTCAAAGGAGGATACCACCCCATCATACCCCATCATAACCATCTCAATAGCATGTTGGCATGCAAGGTAAACCATTATAACTCATAGCTAATCAAGCATGGCATAAGCAACTACGATCTCTAATTGTCATTGCAAACATGTTTATTCATAACAAGCTGAATCAAGAATGATGAACTCATCATATTTACAAAAACAAAAGAGGTCGAGTTGTACCGGCTTTTCTCATCTCAGTCAGTCCAATATATATCAACATAATTGCCTTTACTTGCACGACCGAACGATGTGAATAATAATAAGAGTGCGCGTGCATTGGACTAAGCTGGAATCTGCGAGCATTTAATAAACAGGAGAAGACAAAGCAATATGGGCTCTTGGTTAAATCAACAATAAAGCATATAAGATCCACTTCAACAATTTAATTATGGTCTTCTCCTATCGGCCCCCAAAGAAGGAAAATAAATAAAACTATTTACACGGGAAAGCTCCCAACAAGCAAAAGAAGAACAAGAAATATTTTCGGGTTTCTTTTTAATTACTACTACAAACATGGAAAGTAAATTAATTAAAAGCTACAACTATTTTTTTGGTTTTTTCTTAAGGTTTATTAAACACACAAGAATAAAGCATAAAAGGAAATAAACTAGCATGGATGATACAATGAAAAAGTATGAGCACTGACATCTAGCAATGAGTGTGTGTGAACATAAATGTAATGTCGGTGAGCAATACGTACTCCCCCAAGCTTAGGCTTTTGGCCTAAGTTGGTCTATGGCCACGGCTGGCCTGGCTGATATCCATAATAATAGTTGGGGTCGTACTGCGATGAGGAAGAAGAAGGCTCCGATTGCCACTGGCTGGCAATCATCTCCAAATCCCACTGATAGTTAGACTGTCGTGAAGGATCAAATTGTGGTTCTGATTCTGGCTCCTCGGCTAGTGCAGGGTTCCGGTAGGCGTGAATAGCCGTCAACAAAACAAGGTACATGCCTACAGTCAAATCAAACAAAGAAGGAGCAGGCAAGGTAATAGTCTCAAGATGATGTTTATTAAAGAACAATTGATATTTAAGCTCTCCTGTCCTATTCTTAATAATAAAATCATGTGCCACCATATTTTTATAATCTAGATAAACACGGGGCAACACTTTTTCTTCCTTCTCAGCATGCCTAATAGGTATGTTAAAATGTGCAGCTAGGCGTGTAGCATAGATGCCTCCAAAGATGGGACCCTTAGTACGGTTCATACTTAACCGTCTAGCAATAATGCCGCCCATACTAAAAGAGTTATCACCGTATAAGTTGTGGTGCAAAATAATAATATCAGGGATACTCAGGTTTCCACAGTTTCCGTGACCAATTAAGCAACGACTAGCAAATAATGCAAAGTAGCGTAAAACAGGAAAATGTATGCTAGTGATTCGTGCATCGGAAACCTTCCTTGTTTCCCCTACAGTGATAGTGTCAATAAATCCCTCCACATCATCACGATGTGGTTCTTCTGTCTTGCCCCCAAAAGGGACTAAACAAATATGATAGAAATCAAAAGGTGACATCTCCTTATGCTCATCATATAAATGAAATTCCACCATAGGTGGTGAGTTCTTAGAATGAAAATGAAAGTTTTGCACAAAGGTATTTGTGAGCAAGAGATACTGATCGCATTGGTCATGGAGGAAAGCGGTAAGGCCTGCAGTCTGAGCCAACTCATGAAAATCTTCATAAATCTCGGCTGCTCTTAAGAAATCCTCGGAAGGCCATTCACACGCCCGAACCTCCATGGTGCGCGGCAAATTATACTTAGGCTTCGGTGCCTTTTCCTTCGAGCTTTGGCTCGATGAGCCCCTCAATAATCTCCTCATCATTTTCTGAAAAATTCTGAAATTTTTAGTAACTTCACGTAAACCAAACTCAATAATATTGATAGCAACCACTCCTACAAGTGCCTAGGGCCTTTATGATGCATCAAAACTACTTTTGACCATATAAATTTGACATGCAAGCTCAAGAACAGGGTCACCTAAGAAGCAAAAATTTGCAATGAATAAAGCACTAGAACAAAAACTAATTGGACCAATGGAGGAGTCACATACCAAGGAACAATCTCCCCAAGCAGTTTTGTGAGAGGTGCTTTGAGCAAGGAGATCGAAAATGGCAGCAAAGAGGGCTGGAACTCGTGCTTGAGTTGGTTTTTCGTGTTTGTGGGAGGAAGAAGAAGAGGATGTGTGCAGGAATAAGTGGAGGAGGGCCATCGTGGGCACACGAGGCAGGGGGCGCGCCCTCCACCCTCGTGGCAAGGTGGTTGGCCCCCCTGGTGTGATTTTTGCACCATAAATCCTCAAATATTCCCCAAAAAATCATATTAAATTGGCATGTCATTCTGAGGAATTTTATTTTCGGGACATTTTTATATTGCACGGATAAATCAGGAAACAGACAGAAAAATACTATTTTTACTTTATTTCAACTAAATAATAGAAAGTATAGAGAGGGTACAGAAGGTTGTGCTTCTAGTTTCATCCATCTCATGCTCATCAAAAGGAATCCACTAACAAGGTTGATCAAGCCTTGTTAACAAACTCATTCCGATTAACATGAAACTGGAGAAATTTCGAATAACACTAGGTTACCTCAATAGGGATATGCACATCCCCAATAATAAGTATATCATATTTCTTCTTGACAATAGGAAGATGAAATTCAAAACCTCCAAATATAATTGATGGAATTTTTCCGATAGAATTGATACTATGAACTTGAGGTTGTTTCCTCGGAAAGTGTACCGTATGCTCATTACCATTAACATGAAAAGTGACATTGCCTTTAGTGCAATCAATAACAGCCCCTGCGGTATTAAGAAAAGGTCTTCCAAGAATAATAGACATACTATCGTCCTCGGTAATATCAAGAATAACAAAGTCTGTTAAAATAGTAACGTTTGCAACCACAACAGGCACATCCTCACAAATACCGACAGGTATGGCAGTTGATTTATCAGCCATTTGCAAAGATATTTTAGTAGGTGTCAACTTATTCAAGTCAAGTCTACGATATAAAGAGAGAGGCATAACACTAACACTGGCTCCAAGATCACATAAAGCAGTTTTAACATAGTTTCTTCTAATGGAGCATGGTATAGTAGGTACTCCTGGATCTCCAAGTTTCTTTGGTATTCCACCCTTAAAAGTATAATTAGCAAGCATGGTGGAAATTTCAGCTTCTGGTATCTTTCTTTTATTTGTAACAATATCTTTCATGTACTTAGCATAAGGATTCATTTTGAGCATATCAGTCAATCGCATACGCAAAAAGATAGGTCTAATCATTTCAGCAAAGCGCTCAAAATCCTCATCATCCTTTTTCTTGGATGGTTTGGGAGGAAAAGGCATGGGTTTCTGAACCCAAGGCTCTCTTTCTTTACCATGTTTCCTAGCAACAAAGTCTTTCTTATCATAACGTTGATTCTTTGATTGTGGGTTATCAAGATTAACAGCAGGTTCAGTTTCTACATCATTATCATTACTAGGTTGAGCATCATTATGAACATCATCATTATCATTTTCATTAGGTTCATGTTCATTGTCAGATTGTGTTTCGGCATCAGACATAGATATACCATTTGGATTATCAGGTGGTTCAGCAATAGGTTCACTAGAAGTTTGCACAGTTCTATCATTTTTCTTTTTCTTCCTTTTAGAAGAACTAGGTGCATCAATATTATTTCTCTGAGAATCTTGCTCAATTCTCTTAGGGTGGCCTTCAGGATACAAAGGTTCCTGAGTCATTCTACCAATTCTAGTAGCCACTTTAACAGCATAATCATTTTTCTTACTATTCATCTCATTGAGCAATTCCTTTTGAGCTTTAAGTACTTGTTCTACTTGAGTGGTAACCATAGAAACATGTTTGCTAACAAGTTTAAGTTCACCTCTAATATTAGCCATATACTCACCCAAATATTTAATCATACCAGCATCTTGTTTTAATTGTCTACCAAAATAAGCATTGAAGTCTTCTTGCTTAAACATAAAATTATCAAACTCATCCAAGCATTGACTAGCAATTTTAGCAGGAGGGATTTCAGCTTTATCATATCTATAGAGAGAATTTACCTTTACTACCTGTGTCGGGTTATCGAGGTCTGGAGGTTCTTCAATAAGTAAAGGATCAAGATCGTATGTTTCTTCAATAGGCGGTAAATTAAGACCATGTATTTCTTCAATAGGAGGTAAATTCTTAACATATTCAGCTTTAATACCTTTTTTTTCATAGATTTCTTTGCCTCTTGCATATCTTCGGGACTGAGAAATAGAACACCTCTCTTCTTCGGAGTTGGGTTAGGAATAGGATCATTAATTGGAGCAGGAGCTGGCTCAGGAGGTGCCCAATTATTTTCATTTGTCAGCATAATATTCAATAAGATTTCAGCTTCATCCGGTGTTCTTTCCCTGAAAAGAGAACCAACACAACTATCCAGGTAATCTCTGGAAGCATCAGTTAGTCCATTATAAAAGATATCAAGTATTTCATTTTTCTTAAGAGGATGATCAGGCAAAGCATTAAGTAACTTGAGAAGCCTCCCCCAAGCTTGTGGGAGACTCTCTTCTTTAATTTGCACAAAGTTGTATATTTCCTTTAAAGCAGCTTGTTTCTTATGAGCAGGGAAATATTTAGTAGAGAAGTAGTAAATCATATCCTAGGGACTATGCACACAACCATGATCAAGAGAATTAAACCATATCTTAGCATCACCCTTTAATGAGAACGAAATATTTTAAGGATATAAAAGTAGCGAGATCTCTCATCATTAGTGAACAGGGTGGCTATATCATTTAATTTAGTAAGACGTGCCACAACAGTTTCAGATTCATAGCCATGAAAAGGATCAGATTCAACTAAAGTAATTATATCAGGATCAACAGAGAATTCATAATCCTTATCAGTAACACAGATAGGTGAAGTAGCAAAAGCAGGGTCAGGTTTCATCCTAGCATTTAGAGATTGCTTATTCCATTTAGCTAATAACCTTTTGAGTTCATATCTATCTTTGCAAGCTAAAATAGCTAAAGAAGCTTCTTGATCAAATAAATAACCCTCAGGAATAACAAGTGATTCTTCATCATCACTTTCATCATCATAATCAGATTCAATATTTTCAATCTCTCTAGCCCTAGCAAGTCGTTCCTCGAGAAAATCACCAAGTGGCACAGTAGTATCAAGCATAGAAGTAGTTTCACCATAAGTATCATGTATAGCAGAAGTAGCATCATCAATAACATGCGACATATCAGAACGAATAGCAGAAGCAGGTTTAGGTGTCGCAAGCTTACTCATAACAGAAGGTGAATCAAGTGCAGAGCTAGATGGCAGTTCCTTACCTCCCCTCGTAGTTGAGGGATAAATTGTTGTCTTAGCGTCTTTCAAGTTCTTCATAGTGTCCAACAGATATAAATCCCAAGTGACTCAAAGAATAGCGCTATGCTCCCCGGCAACGGCGCCAGAAATTAGTCTTGATAACCCACAAGTATAGGGGATCGTAACAGCTTTCGAGGGTAGAGTATTCAACCCAAATTTATTGATTCGACACAAGGGGATCCAAAGAATATTCTCAAGTATCAGCAGCTGAGTTGTCAATTCAACCACACCTGGAAACTTAGTATCTGCATCAGAGTGTTTAGTAGCAAAGTAATACGATAGTGGTGGTAACGGTAACAAAAGAGTAATGAAAGCAAAGTAATATTTTTGGTATTATGTAGTGATTGTAACAATAGCAATGGGAAAGTAAATAAGCGTAAACCAGTATATGGAAAGCTCGTAGGCATCGGATCAATGATGGATAATTATACCGGATGTGGTTCATCATGTAACATTCATAACATAGGGTGACACAGAACTAGCTCCAATTCGTCAATGTAATATAGGCATGTATTCCGAATATAGTCATACGTGCTTATGGAAAAGAACTTGCATCACATCTTCTCTCCTACCCCCCCCGTGGCAGCGGGGTCCTAATGGAAACTAAGGGATATTAAGGCCTCCTTTTAATAGAGAACCGGAACAAAGCATTAGCACATAGTGAATACATGAACTCCTCAAACTACGGTCATCACCGGTAAGTATCCCGATTATTGTCACTTCGGGGTTAACGGATCATAACACATAATAGGTGACTATAGACTTGCAAGATAGGATCAAGAACTCTCATATATTGATGAAAACATAATAGGTTCAGATCTGAAATCATGGCACTCGGGCCCTAGTGACAAGCATTAAGCATAGCAAAGTCATAGCAACATCTATCTTAGAACACAGTGGATACTAGGGATCAAACCCTAACAAAACTAACTCGATTACATGATAAATCTCATCCAATCCGTCACCGTCCAGCAAGCCTACGATGGAATTACTCACGCACGGCGGTGAGCATCATGAAATTGGTGATGTAGGATGGTTAATGATGACAACAGCGACGAATCCCCTCTCGGGAGCCCCGAACGGACTCCAAATCAGCCCTCCCGAGAGGTTTTAGGGCTTGGCGGCGGCTCCGTATCGTAAAGCACGATGAAATCTTATCTCTATTTTTTCTCCCCGAAAGTAGATATATAGAGTTGGAGTTGGAGTCGGGAGGTCTCCAGGGGGCCCACGAGGTAGGGGGCGCGCCCTAGGGGGGGCACCCTCGTGGAAAGGGTATGGGCCCCCTGGTCTTACATCTTTGGCGTGGATTTTTTATTATTTATTGTAAGACATTCCGTGGAGTTTCAGATCATTCCGAGAACTTTTGTTTTCTGCACATAAAACAACATCACGACAGTTCTGCTGAAAATGGCGTTAGTCTAGGTTAGTTCCATTCAAATCATACAAGTTAGAGTCCAAAACAAGGGCAAAAGTGTTTGTAAAAGTAGATACGACGGAGACGTATCAACTCCCCCAAGCTTAAACCCTTGCTTGTCCTCAAGCAATTCAGTTGACAAACTGAAAGAAATAAAGGAAAACTTTTACAAACTCTGTTTGCTCTTGTTGTTGTAAATATGTCAAGCTAGCATTCAAGTTTTCTGCAAAGATTATAACTAACCATATTTGCAATAATTCTCAGGTCTCATGATTACCCATATCAATAGCATAATCTACTAGCTAGCCATAATAATAAATCTCGGATGACAACACTTTCTCAAAACAATCATAATATGATATAACAAGATGGTATCTCGCTAGCCCTTTCTGAGACCGCAAAACATAAATCCAGAGCACCTTTAAAGATCAAGGACTGACTAGACATTGTAATTCATGGTAAATGAGATCCAATCATAGTCACACCCAATATAAATTGACAATGATGAATGCAAATGACAGCTGCACTCTCCATCTAGTGCTTTTAATAAGAGGGTGATGACTCAACATAAAAGTAAATAGATAGGCCCTTCGCAGAGGGAAGCAGGGATTTGTAGAGGTGCCAGAGCTTGGTTTTGAAATAGAGATAATTAACATTTTGAGGGGTATACTTTCATTGTCAACATAAAAACCAAGAGATGGCAATATCTTCCATGCTACACACATTATAGGCGGTTCCCAAACAGAATGGTAAAGTTTATACTCCCCCTCCACCAACAAACATCAATCCATGGCTTGCTCGAAACAACGAGTGCCTCCAACATACATCAGGTCCCAGGGGGAGTTTTGTTTTGCAATTATTTTTGATTTAGTTTGCATAAAGCATGGGATTGGGCATCCCGGTGACCAGCCATTTTCTCGTGAGTGAGGAGCGGAGTCCACTCCTCTTGAGAATAACCCGCCTAGCATGGAAGATATAGAGCCCTAGTTGATACATGAGCTATTCGAGCATACAAAACAAGATGATTATTTGAAGGTTTAGAGTTTGGCACATACAAATTTACTTGGAATGGCAGGTAGATACCGCATATAGGAAGGTATAGTGGACTCATCTGGAATAACTTTGGGGTTTAAGGGATTTGATGCACAAGCAGTATTCCCGCTTAGTACAGGTGAAGGCTAGCAAAAGACTGGGAAGCGACCAACTAGAGAGTGACAACAGCCATGTACATGCATTAAAATTAATAAACATTGGATGCAAGCATGAGTAGGATATAATCCACCATGAACATAAATATCGTGAAGACTATGTTGATTTGTTTTAACTACATGCATGAACATGTGCCAAGTCAAGTCACTTAAATCATTCAAAGGAGGATACCACCCCATCATACCACATCATAACCATCTCAATAGCATGTTGGCACGCAAGGTAAACCATTATAACTCATAGCTAATCAAGCATGGCACAAGTAACTATGATCTCTAATTGTTATTGCAAAGATGAAGACCGAGAGAGTCAACCAGATACTGGAGGATATGTTGACAGCCTGTGCGCTAGATTATGGATCTAGTTGGGATGAAAATTTGCCCTACGCGGAGTTCTCATACAACAACAACTACCAAGCCAGTTTGAAGATGGCACCGTTCGAAGCCCTGTACGGACGAAGGTGCAGAACACCGTTGATGTGGGATGAAGTCGAAGACTGACAATTGTTTGGACCAGATCTGATCAAAGAGTCTAAAGAGAAAGTTAAGCTGATCAGAGATAGACTGAAGATAGCTCAGTCCAGGCAGAAGAGTTATGCAGATTCGAAACGCAAGGAAATAACCTATGAAATTGGAGACAGAACATATCTGCGAGTATCACCCTTGCGAGGAGTGAAATGTTTTGGAGTTAAGGGAAAGTTAGCCCTGAGATTTGTAGGGCCGTATCGAATTTTGGAATGTATGGGAGAAGTTGCCTACAAGTTGGAGTTACCTGTAGGACTGTCAGGAGTTCATCATGTATTTCATGTTTCACAGCTGAAAAAGTGTCATGCTGAGATGGCCGATATACCGTTAAGAGATACAATACCCTTGGATGCGATTCAGTTGGACAGTGATTTGACCTATGAGGAGAAGCCAGTCGGGATTCTCGAATTTGCCAGCCGAGTCACCCGCATCAAGGTTATCAAGTTTTGCAAAGTTCAGTGGAGCCACCAAACCAAGGATGAAGCCACTTGGGAACGAGAGGATGATCTTCGCAAAGACCACCCACACCTATTCTCTACCCAACCCGAATCTCGAGGGCGAGATTCATCTTAAGGGGTAGGTTTGTAACATCCCAAATTTTCAATTTGGAATGTTATACATAGATCATTCATGCATATCGTATTTTATTGCATTTTGTTTTGCGATCCTCGAAATCCTAAGCAACTCAAGGACCCTCGGAGAGAGTTGGGGATTTCCCTGTTTTCATATTTGAGTTTTACCAAATATTGAAACGAGGATTTTTGGTTTTAATTATTTTTCTCTCCGAAAATATTTCATATTAAAATACATGAGAGGAGATAATATGACTTCTCCAAAATAAATGAAATATTGGAGGAAAAACATTAAAATCAAATATTTGATTTTTATCCGGAGTTTTATTGCTATTTTATTTGAATTAGAAAAATTGCACGTTTTTCAAAGTTGCATTTTAGGGCCAAGAAAATGTTCATCTTGTTCTAAATATTTTATTTAGACAACGAAAATTTGTTTTGGCATTTTTAGATTTTTTAGGATTTTTTTTAGTTTCGGTGGAATTGTTTAAAAAATGCGTAGTGGCTAGATAGGCCGAAACCCAGCTGCCGGCCCACTTCCCCGCCGCCGTCTCCTAGCGGGAGACTGTCGCCACGCCGCCACCGAATCGGAGTCCGGCCGGGACTCCGCTCCCCCGCGCCTTGCCCCCTCCTCCAAGCCACGCCGCGCCGCCCTCTTTATAAGCCGCCGCCCCCGCACCTAGAGCCGCCACCCCGCCGCCCGCAACCGTCGCCGCCGCTCGCTTGCCGCGCCGCCGCCGCCCCTCACCGGAGACGCTGCCGCTGCCCCGCACTGCTCCGCCCCTCGCCGGAGCCAACCCCTCCGCGCCGGACCTCGCTGGAGGTAGTACCGTTCGGTTTTTAAAAAAAAACCCGGTTCGGTTTTTTAGAAACCCTAGTTTTTTTGGATAGATCGGTTCACCGGTTTTTCACGGTTTAGTTACTTTGCGGACATTCGTCCGTACATTCATTTTAACGAACGGAGTTTACTCGTTAGTAACAGACAACGAACGCTCGTTTGTTAGCCTGTTCGACAGTTTTCTTTTTCTCAGATTTTCCACGATTATTTTAAATCGCGATTTTTGATCCGATTTTCGTTTTAGTTTATCTTTTCGCTCGTTTGTCGGAATCAGGCGATTCAAGCGCCTAGATCTTCATCTCGAGACTCTCTTTCTGTTTAACCAACTTGAACAAGCTTTTGCTACTGTAAAATTTGACCTTAGTTCAGATTAGTAAACGGATCTTGTTTCTTTTGAAGTTTGAGTTTCGTTGCTCCGTTTGATTTGATTCTTTTCACAAACTGGAGTTCTTAAGTTGAGCTTTCTGGTTAGATCTTCTTGTTTGAGTTTTACCCATGTTTCTTTGCTTGATTGCTTATGTATGCTATTGTTTGTTTGCGATAGAACACCCAGAGTGCGAAGCGTGCTACTACAAATCCCTAGGTTTTGCAGATCATCAGCAAGGCAAGTAACACTTTGATCATACCCCTTTATCACCCAGTTTTTATGCATTAGTTCCAATCCTCAAACATTGCATGGTTAGGATGTGATTAACATGTGGGTTGGGAAGTAGTTGATGAGGTAGAACCTATTGCCCTGTTATATTCAAACCCTTGGGAGTTACTTCTACGTATTGCTTATATTGCTATGCTATGCTCGTAGACGTGGTTGGGTGAGTGAAATCCATGACAGATGTGAGATTGTTAATTAATGGTTCAACTTAAGGTGGCAACTTGAATACAAATCTGGGTGGATTGTTTGTTGGACACTGTCGGTGTCAAAATCGGCGGATCTCGGGTAGGGGGTCCCGAACTGTGCGTCTAGGCCGGATGGTAATAGGAGGCAAGGAACACGAAGTTTTACCCAGGTTCGGGCCCTCTCGATGGAGGTAAAACCCTACATCCTGCTTGATTAGTATTGATGATATGGGTAGTACAAGAGTAGATCTACCACGAGATCAGAGAGGCTAAACCCTAGAAGCTAGCCTATGGTATGATTGTTGATGTGTATGTTGTCCTACGGACTAAAACCCTCCGGTTTATATAGACACCAGATAGGGTTAGGGTTACATAGAGTCGGTTACAATGGTAGGAGATCTAAATATCCTTATCGCCAAGCTTGCCTTCCATGCCAAGGAAAGTCCCTCCCGGACACGGGACAAAGTCTTCAATCTTGTATCTTCATAGTCCAGGAGTCCGGCTGAAGGTATAGTACGGCCATCCGGACACCCCCTAATCCAAGACTCCCTCAGTAGCCCCTGAACCAAGCTTCAACGACGACGAGTCCGGCGCGCAAATTGTCTTCGGCATTGCAAGGCGGGTTCCTCTTCCAAGTACTTCATAGAAGATTTTGAACACAAAGGTAGTGTCCGGCTCTGCAAAATAAGTTTCCACATATTGCCATAGAGAGAATAATATTTACACCAATCTAATCTGTTGACGTATTCTGTAGTGTGACATCACACCACGACCAAGCCTTTATTCAAACCATTTTACTGTCCCATCTCGGCGCGTTATGCGAGGCGGTTTCCTTGGCACGTCTTGTTAAAGCAGAGATCGTGTCCCCTTATTCCGGGATTCTCATCAATACGGGCGTGGGTAACCCAACCGCGCCTTTGATTATGGCGCTTGGGAGATAAGCGAGTTTTACCAGGCTGGTGGGGACATGTAGTTGCGTCCACCCATATGAGGGGATAAGGATCCACCTTTTCACCTACGCCTTCTTCCTCTTTCGCCTATCCATTCTTGCGTACTCGAAGTCCAGTGCCCAAGTCCGCACTCCTCACCTCAACCTTCTCCAGCCATGTCCAGAGCGGGAGGCAAGTGGATGGTCTCCTCCGTTATGGAGGGACATATCAAAAAGCTGAGGAAGGCCGGATATCTGGCTAGCGACATCGCACACCGGCTTCCCGAAACGGGGCAGCTCATCCCCACTCCCAGGCCCCATCAGAGGGTAGTATTCCTCCCCCATTTCCTCCGCGGACTGGGCTTCCCTCTGCATCCATTTGTCCACGGGCTCATGTTCTACTACGGCCTGGATTTCCACGATCTGGCCCCGAACTTTGTCCTCAACATCTCGGCGTTTATCGTTGTGTGCGAGGCTTTCCTTCGCATCCGCCCCCATTTCGGCCTATGGCTCAAGACCTTCAACGTCAAGCCGAAGGTGGTACGCAGCAACTAGGCAGAGTGCGGAGGAGCCATGGTGGGCAAGATGGCCAATGTCCTATGGCTCGAGGGCTCCTTTGTGGAGAGCCTGAAGGGGTGGCAATCAGGGTGGTTTTACATCACCGAGCTGTGCGACCCTAAGTGGGTCGCAGCCCCCGAGTTCCGGTCCGGACCTCCAACGCGGCTCACGTCCTGGAAAGAGACGGGCCTGTCGTGGGGCAGCCAAAAGGAGGTGACCGGACTACAAACATGCATCCAATCCCTGGTGAACAAGCAGCTCAGGCTTGTCAACGTAGTCCAGGTTATGCTCATCCGCTTGATCCTCCCGTGTCAACAACGGGCTTTCAACCTGTGGTAGTTCGATCCGGTGCGGCACCAAACTCTGAGCAGGCTCTTCGACACAATGTATGAAGATGCCTGGAAGGTGATTTTCAAAGGCGCCGAGGCTCCCGCATCCGCTACCGAGGATCGCGGATTCAGCACGCAGCGCCGCGCTAGCACGGTGAGCTTTTTGTACTTTTTACAGGGCACTAGTTTTTCATAGTTTAACTTGCGGGATCTAAGCTCCCTTATCTTTGACAGGATTGGTAGGCGAAGTCCGGACGGATCGACTGTCCGGCTCCTTTGCCCGAAGGCCCAGCGGACGCTCAATTGGCGAAGCTGCTGGTTCCGGCACCCTATGTGGTGCCGGAGAAGAAGGCCACGGGGACTTGAAAGAGTGCCCGACGCTCGGAGGTGTCGGATCCATCATCTGACGGTTCCGAGGCACATTCCTCCCATGAAGACGAGGAGGAGGAAGAAGAAACCCCTCCCCCTCCAGCGGGGGAAGGGAAGAAAAGGAAGGCCGCCCCAACTGGGGAGGCCGAAGGGTCCAAGAAGGCGAGAACCCCTCCTCCGGACTACTCCACCAACGCCGACGATGGTGAAGAGGAGTGGCCGCCCAGGGCCAAGCCCCTGGCGAAATCGTAAGTATCCGGATACCGGACTGATTTCATAGTATTCGTTTATTGCACAGCTTTCCCTTATGTTGAATATGTTTATGCAGCCCACCCAAAGACCGGCTCGACGCGTCGTCGAGCGGCTCACTGGACTCGTCGGACGTGAACTCGCTGCCTACGGCTTCCTCCCCCTCCCTACGGACGACACCGAAGTGTTGTCCCAACAGGTTCCAATCCGGGAGGAGGTGGTCCTGGAGGCGCCCCAAGGCGATCTCCCGGACTCCAGGAGTAAAGGGGACAAAACCCCCCAGGGCTCCAAGTCCAGCCCTAGGCCGGACACCGCTCCGGAACCTTCAAAGGTTCTAGAGTCCGGCGGGGGACCTCCTTCCAAGAGGAGCAAGCCCACCGCGCCGGCGACCTTCGTCCAACCGGAGGCGCCGGACAATCTGCTGGAGACGCTCCAAGGCGCCTCCATCGACGAGGGGCACCGCACTATTATGTGTGCGGTGGTCCAGAAGGTTCAGTCCGCCAAGAGCGGACTGACTGAAGCTTGTACAAGCCTTTTAATAGGCTTTGAGGTAAGTAAAGAATGTGTAAATTACCGCATAGACAGTAGCCCCTGATGCTCTGTTTGGCGTTCGGAAAGAAAAGCCGAATAGAGGATCAAATAAAAATCGCAGGAGTCTAGAAAGAGTCAATATGCGTGTGCAGGCTTCCCTGCTGGCGTCCGCCGCACTGACTGCGGAGGTGGACGTGCTAAAGCAGGAGCTCGAGCGGTCCGAGCAAGAGGTTGGACGTGCCAAGAAGCAGCTCGAGGACAATGAAGGTAAGAAATACCTTGTTTAAATTGAACATATATATATATATATATATATATATAAAGGTGCAATTGCAAAAATGACAGGATTACCGTGGCTATTGTAGGGGCCACGTCTGAGGTGGCGACCCTGAAGCAAGCGCTGCTCGAGGCCGAGAAGAGGTCGGCTGCGGAGCGCACTGAGCGAGAAAAGTATGAGGCCGAGGTTGGCAAGGTGCGGCAAGAGCTCCAGGCTCTCATGGAAAAACATGAGAGTTTGGAGCATGACTCAAGGACGCAAGCGTCCGAGCTCGCGGCGGCTACTGAAAGTGCCAAGTCTGCCAAGGCCGAATCCCAGAAGACCCTCCAGGAGTTGGATGAGGTGAAGAAGATAGTGGCGGGTAACGCATTCTTTATGCAAAGTAAACACATAAGCGCGAGTTACTTGTTACTTACCCGAATCCGGAGTTCTCCAGGCGCGTTCGCAGATCTTCCCCGGAGTATATCTGATGCCGCCGCATTCTATCGAGCCGAGGAGGGCAGCTCGACAGAGAAGGTGTTCTGGTCTCAGTACGCTGAGGCCGGACACCCTGTGCCCCTGAGCGACCAGTTGAAGCAATTGGTCGAGCTCCACAAGGCGGCCGAACAGGCCATGAAGGGCCTCATAGTTCGGCTGTGGCCTAGAGAGGCTCAACCTGGGAGCTACTTCGGGCTGGTGCGGCGGCTGGTGGAGGCCTGTCCAAGGCTCGAGGTTATCAAGCGCTCCGTCTGCATTGAAGGTGCCCGTAGGGCTCTTGCCCGTGCGAAGGTGCACTGGGGCAAGCTGGATGCTGAGAAGCTTGTGAAGGACGGGCCACAGCCGGGGAAAGAGCATCGCAAGCCCGAAAATTATTATAAGGATTTTCTGAAGGGTGCCCGCCTTGTGGCGGATGAATGTTCTATGGATGTAATCTTTGAGTAAAACTCGCTCATTTTGTCCTGTGCGCTGAAAACTTGTTCATATGCGCTTAAGCAATGCTGTTTGAATTTAAAATATTACCTTATGTGCGGCTGTTTATCAATTCTGAGAGATGGCGAGTCGTCGGCTTCTGCCCCCGTGCCGCTAGTGCTGGGGTGTTCGGGGATAAACCCGAGGGCTCTTTTTCCCATTTGGGTCCTTCGAGGGAGGCGCTCAGCCCAACGAACAAGGCAATCGGACTATAATGCGTGAACACTCTCACTTAGCCATAGAATCCTATAATTTTAAATTCCAGCGAAGCCCCTGGTATTCAGAAGACCGAGTTCAGGGCGCCATCCACGCCTTGGCCGGACAGAGCCGGCTCCTCGCCCTAAGCGGCATAAGTCTTTAAGGATTCGAAAAGACCTCTCGAACAGCGACCAGCTCTCGCCTCATCATGACGGTCAGTTTTAGCTTTCTCCACTGAGCTGCTCGACCCAGCTCAACCGGGGCACAATCGCAGTGGTTCTCCTAGTGCTACCTTAGCCGATATAGCGGAACGTAAGGCACCAAAACATAGGAGCCAGGCAAACCCAACTATTGACCCAAGACATGATTCGGAGCCGATGCATATAATGCTATAAGTTCGGGGTGCCGCACTTGTTAAAGTGTTCGGACTTCTCACACCATGTTGAGGGGTACTGAAGCCCCTGGCGTATTTTGGCCGTACCAAAGTGTACGGGTGCAACATGTCGTTTAAGGAACATATGTATATATATATATATATATATATATATATATATATATATATATATATATAAGAGTAATGCAAAAATAGACAAAAGCTATGCATTGTTTATTAAAGAGAGCTGCGATCAAAGCAGGACAATACAATTAATGCGATAAGCAAAAGGTTGGACTATTTAACATGTCTGCTCCAGGGGCAAGCTGTGAAATAATATGCGAAACAGGTATACTGCTCGTGATAGAGACCACCTGGGAGTTCCATAATGCGTCGTGGCTTGTCTGCTTCCCTGGTTCTTGCATCGTTTGTGCGGCAATTGAACTGCCGAACAGGCCTTCCGAAGAGTGGAGTCCTGAAAGTAAGAGAAAATTAAAAAATCGGCAGCCCCTGGTGCGGTTTAAGCCGTGTTTCGAGCGTGCCGTGATGGTGCCCCTCCCCCTGTGCCCATGGTATCTCTAGAGCGTAGTTATGTACGCGAAGGACTGGCGTCGCTTTTTTGCGAGGGTTGGGGTTGGGGCCGCATTGCTACGCCTGCTCGGATCGTGCCAGGCGGTCTTGTTGTAGGTTACTCCGGGCGCGCTTGACGGTGTTCGGTCGTTTACTGGCCAGACTGGAGAACTGCCTGGAGAGGCTGCTTTGTACTTCCGCTGCAAGGGCCGCCATGTGCTCCTCCGTTCGGAGGGAGCGTTCGGTGTTTCCATTGACCGTAATTACTCCTCGAGGGCCTGGAATCTTGAGCTTAAGGTATGCGTAATGTGGTACCGCATTGAACTTAGCGAATGCGGTTCGCCCGAGAAGTGCGTGATAGCCACTGCGAAACGGGACTATGTCGAAGATTAACACCTCGCTTCGGAAATTATCCGGAGATCCGAAGACCACTTCAAGTGTGACTGAGCCTGTACAGTTGGCCTCTACACCTGGTATTACGCCTTTAAAGGTCGTTTTGGTGGGCTTAATCCTCGAGGGATCTATGCCCATTTTCCGCACTGTATCCTGGTAAAGCAGGTTCAGGCTGCTGCGGCCGTCCATAAGGACTCTAGTGAGATGAAATCCATCAATAATTGGGTCTAGAACCAATGCGGCGAATCCGCCATCACGGGTGCTAGTGGGGTGGTCCCTTCGATCAAAGGTGATCGGGCAGGAGGACCATGGGTTGAACTTTGGGGCGACTGGCTCTATCGCGTATACGTCCCTTAACGCGCGCTTCCGCTCCCTCTTGGGGATGTGGGTTGCGTATATCATGTTCACCGTCCGCACTTGTGGGGGAAAACCCTTCTGTCCACTGTTGTTCGGCGGCCGGGGCTCCTCATCGTCATCGCTATGCAGCCCCTTGTCTTCGTTTTCGGCGTTTAACTTGCCTGCCTGCTTGAACACCCAACAATCCCTGTTGGTGTGATTGGCCGTCTTTTCGGGGGTGCCATGTATCTGGCATAAGCAGTCGAGTATTCGGTCCAAACTGGACGGCCCCCTAGGATTCCTTTTGAATGGCTTCTTCCGCTGACCAGAGTTAGAGCCTCTGAATTCGGCATTAACTGCCGTATCCTCAGCATTGTCGCTGTTAATGCGGCGCTTCTGCTTGTTGCGATGCGACCTGCCACCAATGTCCCTGGTGTCCGAACTACCAGGGTCCTTGGTTATATTGTTGCTACGAGCAAGCCAACTGTCTTCTCCTGCGCAAAAGCGGGTCATGAGTGTCGTGAGTGCTGCCATAGATTTCGGCTTTTCCTGTCCAAGGTGCCGGGCCAGCCACTCGTCACGGATATTGTGCTTGAAGGCTGCTAGGGCCTCAGCGTCCGGACAGTCGACTATTTGATTTTTCTTTGTTAGGAACCGTGTCCAGAATTGCCTAGCCGATTCATCTGGCTGCTGAATTACGTGACTTAGGTCATCGGTGTCTGGGGGTCGCACATAAGTGCCCTGGAAATTGTCGAGGAATGCGGCTTCCAGGTCCTCCCAACAACTGATTGATCCTGTTGGCAAGCTGTTAAGCCAATGCCGAGCTGGTCCTTTAAGCTTGAGTGGAAGGTATTTGATGGCGTGGAAATCATCGCCGCGGGCCATGTGGATATGAAGGAGATAATCCTCAATCCATACCGCAGGATCTGTTGTCCCATCATATGATTCGATGTTTACAGGTTTGAAACCCTCGGGGATTTGATGATCCATTATTTTGTCTGTGAAGCAGAGTGGGTGTGCGGTGCCTCTGTACTGGGCTATATCATGACGCAGCTCCAGTGAGCCTTGTCTACAGTGTTCGGCCATGCCGAATTTGTGGCCGGCGTGACGGATGCCATCTCGAGCTGTGGGGCGCCCACTCGATCCGCAGATCGATCTTGTTTGTCTAGCCTTGTCCTCCAACATATCTCGTAAGTCCGGCTCATGTTCCCGTGCCTTGGTACGGGGTGCGGCTTGAGTGGAGGCCGAGAGGCCTCTCTGTCGCGGCCACGAGGTGGCCGGTCGGCCGCATCAAGTGCTTCCTCCTCTAATTGGGGTAGCAACCTGCGCTTTGGGTAGCTCCTGGAGGGGCGTTCGAGTTTATGCTCTTCGGCCGCAAGGACTTCGGTCCATCTGTCGACTAGCAAATCTTGATCATCTCTAAGCTGTTGCTGTTTTTTCTTGAGGCTTCTTGCCGTGGCCACAAGCCTGCGTTGAAAACGCTTTTGTTCGACGGGATCCTCTAGCACGACGAATTCATCATCGTCGAGGCTTGCCTCGTCTTCGGAGGGAGGCATATAATTATCGTCCTCGACCTCTCTGTCTGCCGCTCTCTCATGAGGGCTGGTTTCTCCATCCTCCTGTGCTAAATCTTGCTGGAGGGGGTTTTGTTCGGTGCTTTCCAGGGTATTATTATCTCCCGTGCTGGAATCGCCATGTTTGTTTTGGCGGGATTTTGAGCGGCGCCGCTGACGCCGGCACTTAGGCTGTTTCTTGGAGGGGTCATCCTCCGCTGTTCCATCGCCATCTCCCTCTTTTGGGGTGTCCACCATGTATATGTCATATGACGAGGTGGCTTTCCAGGGCCTAATAGGCGCTGGTTCTTCATCATCTCCTTCATCGGCGTCCATATCGTTGATGTCTTCGGAGTCGAAGTTGAGCATGTCGGTTAAGTCGTCGACAGTGGCTACAAAGTGGGTGGTGGGTGGGTTTTGAATTTCTTCATCGTCCAAATCCCAACCCTGCTGGCCGTAGTCCGGCCAGGGCTCTCCTGATAAAGAGAGAGACTTCAGTGACTTCAGAATATCGCCAAAAGGCGAGTGCTGAAAGATGTCCGTGGCAGTAAACTCCATGATCGGCGCCCAATCGGATTCGATTGGCAGAGGCGCGAATGGTTCGGAGTCCGGAGAGGAGTCCGGCTCCTTGGAATCATGAGTCTCGCGGAGTGCGGGGCTGGTGTTCGGCTCAATCACCGTTGGGATCGCAGCCCCCGAGGAGGCGTCCAAACGCCCATCCTTGATCGGCGCAGTTGGCTCCGAATTAAGGATCGGAGCCGATGCGGGTGCGGCCTCCAGGGCACTGTTCGGTGACAGAGCTAGCTCATGCTCGTCAGGACAGTGCGGCACGCTCGGCAGTGGCTCGAATCCGTCGAAGATCAAGTCCCCACGGATGTCGGCCGTGTAGTTTAAACTTCCGAATCTGACCTGATGGCCAGGGGTGTAGCTTTCGATCTGCTCCAGATGGCCAAGTGATGTCGGAGTAAATAGCCATGGGTAGCCTAGCCGGCTTCCCCTGGCCCTTCTGAAAAAAGTTGCGAGCCCGCCCGGCTCTCAAGAATCCAAGACATGGGGCCGCCTTCCCCTTGTTGGCTGCCACCCAGGCCGGCTTTCGGAAGGCGGTCCGACTTTAGCCCTCATGAGAAGGCCGACTCCAAGAAGCCGGCCATGAGAAGGCCGACTCCAAGAAGCCGGCTCCCCATATAGCGGTCAAGACCGTACCCACAAAAGTTTGCACCCACCTAACGGCGGTGCGACGGGGCGTGGCTACAGTAAAGCCTGCCACCCCCGAATCCCGGAGCACGCCTGGCACAGTGCGCCGTACGGGGTAGGCATGACCCGTCCGGCGCGGCACTGTTGCCATGTTGACCCTGGCATCACCCACGACGGGCCGCCAGCGTGGCCCACAGACGGTGGGCCCCTTTGAGTAGAGAGACGCCCGAAGGCGGCCACGCCTCCAGCCAGTCGGCCCAAGACAGAGCCGGCTCCCCGCAGCCGGCTTGCCGCCACCCTCGAAGAAGACGCCCCATTAAGGAGACAAGACGCGGTGAGGCTACAGCGATCGCCTGACAGGCGGCGGTACTGTAGCCGCGCTTACCACGATGAAGCTCACATCAACAAGATGGAGCCACAGTAACCAGCCGCCGACCAGGCCCTGGGCAGTGGGGCCTGCCTGTCGACCAAGGGGCCGGCAGCCGGCGGGACCCACCAGTTGGCGGGCCCCAGCAGCCGGCGCAGAAGCCGGCGAGCGCAGTCACAGACGGCTGGGCCCTGTGCCCAGTCGGATTACCATTGTACCCCCAGGGGGTAGGCCTATATAAACCCCCCGGAGCACCCATGCAAAGGGTTCGACCCCCTGCTAGTCTTAGACACCACGCGAGGAGAGGAAACAGGCTAGCCGTGCCCTTCTTCCTCCTCCCACCAAACAGCTCAAGGAGCATTGTGTAGCTACTTGTTCATCTAGTGATCATGCGGAGACCCCGCAGAGCAGCAGTAGGGGTGTTATCTCCACGGAGAGCCCCGAAGCTGGGTAAGATCCGCCGGCGTGCATGTCTTCGCCTTATCCCGTTTCCAGGCACCGGCGATGTCTTACTGGCTCCCACAATGATAAGCCACCCGTTGGCATATGTCGCACCTACCACCCGACATTTGGCGCCCACCGTGGGGCCAGGTGCACCTTCGTCCGGAGACCTGTTCTGGACGGGAACCTTATTCCTCCCCCGCGAGCGTAGCCAGCCCGGCACGCCCGATGGCGCTTGCCACGACGCGCTGCAAGGCGTCACCAGCATCTGCGCGGCGAGCAGCCTCGCCGATCTCCTCGATGAAACTCTCATCTCCAACGAGCTCGCTTCTGATGTGGGCACCGACCACCCCGCCAACCTTCTCAGCCAGCTCCATGCCTCCAGCGAGCCCGCTGCAGACCTGGAGTCGGTTGGCTCCACCGACCCGATGCATGTCGACTCCGACACGGCCTCCTACGACACCTTCCCCACCAACATCACGATCTACAACGACCCGCTTCCTCGAGCCGACGGCTGCGACGCTGTCACCACCGAAGTGATGGTTGTCGGCCACGGCGGCCCGGCCGATGAGAGCGCCCGCGACTCCTCGCATGCGGCGGCCCATGACTTGTCCGCTCCCCTCCCGGCTAATGCCGATGATGAAGCACTGGAGGCACGCCGCCTCGCCCTCCTCGCAGAGGGCCGGAGGCTGGCTTCCGTAAGACGCCTCGCTGAGGCCTATCGACGCGAAGCTGACCGCGCCGCCTTCGGCATGCCGGCCCCGGGCGGGCCAAGCCAGGCCGGCCTTGTCAAGCAACGCGGCGCCGTCATCGCCGACACGCTGGGAGTCGACCGCTCGGTCTATGCCACTCCGCTCGAGAACTTGCGTGCCGCCCAGGCGGCCGTAGACGAGCTGGACGGCCTGGAGGCCGAAGACCTCCCCCACATGACCCGACGCATCCAGCGATTGATTGACGCAGCCGTGCAGCGGCACGAAGCCGACGCCCGCGCGGAAAGCCCTCCCCCGCGCCGAGAACACGGCGCGACGTCCCGGACACCGACTATGAGCAACACCCGCGCGCGACGCGAGAAGGAGCCGGCTGCCAGCCACAGCGGGACCCGGATCTCCATCGAGCGAGACGCGGACGGTCATCCCCGAGCCATGGAATGGCGGGGCGACCCGCCTCCGCCTCCGCCCCGTGGAGAGAGATATCCCGCCCCGCCGCCAGTGGCACACCCGACTCTCAGCGGCCGGCTAGGCCGCCGCGAAGGAATCGGCGAGAATGACGCCCGCCATCGGATTGACCGCCTGGCGTGATCCCTGGCGTTGGAAGAAGAAGACGATGCCGGCCCGCCTTGTTTCGGCCCCCGCATCCGCGATGAGCCCTTTCCCAAAGGGTTCTCGCTCCCAAGAGACACGCCCAAGTACAACGGCTCCGTGAAGCCGGAAGATTGGTTGATCGACTACTCCACGGCGGTTAGCATAGCCAACGGCAACCGGTGCGTTGCCGTGAAGTACGTGCCCCTCATGCTGCAAGGCACGGCGCAGACCTGGCTCAACAGCCTCAAGCCGCGTAGCATCAACAGCTGACTAGATTTCACAGAAGCTTTCATCCGCAACTTCACCAGCACCTACAAGCGGGCTCCCAAGCCCAGACAGCTCTCCTTGTGCGTACAAGGCCCCGCCGAGTCCACTCGCGATTACCTCACGCGTTGGGCCGAGCTCCGCAATTCTTGCGAGGGGGTGCACGAGGTGCAAGCCATCGAGTACTTCACAGCCGGATGCCGAGAAGGCACCCTCCTCAAGCACAAGCTCCTCTGCGACGAGCCGGCTACCCTCGACGAGCTTCTGGACATAGCGGACAAGTACGCCACCGCCGACTCCTCGATGAAGACCGAGCTTCGGGTAGACGCGTCCGGGAAAGTACTTAACCCGGCGCCCAAGACGCCGGCTGGGGATTCCGGCCGACACCCCCACTCGAACGACCACAAGCGCAAGGGCCCCGCGCCGCCTCCCGCCAGTCGGCAGGTGGCCACAGTTGAAGACGCGCCGCCTGAAGAGCGTCCGGCGCCCAAGAAACCCAAGGGCGGCAGGCCGGCTTGGCAGCCGGCTTTCTCCTACGAGCAAACTCTCGACGCCCCGTGCAAATTCCACAGTGGCGCGAAGCCGTCCAACCACACAACCCGGAAATGCCATTGGCTCACCCGAATCTCTAAGGGCGAGGGGCTCGTGCCGCCTCCGCCTGTCGGCCCGCCGCCTCCGGCCGCTCGGCTCGCAGTCGGACCGTGCACGACGAGTTCCCCGACGAACAAGCAACCTACATCGTCTTCACCAGCCAGCCCGAAGACCAGCGCAGTAGGCACCGAGAGCACCAGGAAGTCAGCGTGGTTGCTGCCACCCCCTCCGGACACGTGCATTGGTTAGAAAAGCCCATCAGCTGGAGCCGGGCCGACCATCCAGAGGTGATGCCATCTCCCGGCTCTTACGCTTTGGTCCTGGAAGCCACCCTTGCAACGGACAAACGCGCCGCCCGCTTCTCCCGTGTGTTGATAGATGGCGGGAGCAGCATCAACATCCTGTACCGTGACACCCTGGAGAAGCTAAATGTCAAGACGAAGCAGCTCGTGCCTACTCGGACGGTGTTTCATGGCATCGTACCCAGCTTATCCTGCGCCCCCATTGGCAAGATCAAGATCGATGTACTTTTTGGGGATAAGGAGCATTTCCGCCGGGAAGCGATCTGGTTTGAAGTGGTGGACCTGGAGAGCCCTTACCATGCATTGCTTGGCCGACCTGCCTTGACCAAATTCATGGCAGTTCCCCACTATGCATACCTCAAGATGAAGATACCGAGCACCAAAGGCGTCATCACCGTAGCCGGCGATTACAAGAAGTCCTCTGGGTGCGCGGTGGCCAGCAGCCGGCTGGCCGAGTCCCTTGTGATTGCCGAAGAAAAGAAGATGTTGGACCGAGTCGTGGCCATAGCCGGCAAACAGTCGGCCGTGTCCCCCGACCCCAAGGAGCATGATACTCAAGGATCTTTCCAGCCGGCCAAGGAGACAAATAAGATACCTCTTGACCCCGAGCATCCAGAGAGGTTTGCCGTCATCGGGGCAAACCTGAACGACAAATAGGAAGGCGAGCTCGCCAACTTCCTCCGTGAGAATCGGGACATCTTTGCATGGTCCCCCAAGGACATGCCGGGTGTTCCGAGGAAATTCACCGAGCACAAACTACACGTTCGAGAAGACGCAAAGCCAGTCAGACAACCCCTTCGCCGACTGTCGGAGGAGAAACGCAGGATTGTAGGGGAGGAGATAGCCCGGCTTTTGGCAGCCGGCTTCATTATGGAAGTTTTCTTTCCAGAGTGGCTCGCCAACCCGGTCCTTGTGCTAAAGAAGAACAACAAGTGGCGCATGTGTATAGACTACACGAGCCTCAACAAGGCCTGCCCCAAAGATCCTTTGCCCTGCCAAGGATTGACCAAGTGATAGACTCCACAGCCGGATGCGAGCTGTTGAGTTTCTTGGATGCTTACTCCGGATATCACCAGATAAAGCTGGATCCGGACGACCGCCTGAAGACCGCCTTCATCACGCCATTTGGAGCCTTCTGCTACCTGACTATGACATTCGGCTTGAGAAATGCCGGTGCCACCTTTCAGCGTTGCATGCAGAAGTGCCTCCTCATGCAGCTCGGCAGAAACGCTCACGTTTACGTGGATGACATCGTGGTGAAGACGGAGAAGCGCGGCACCTTGCTGGGAGACCTCAAGGAAACGTTTGAGAACTTACGCCGGTTCCAAATCAAGCTCAACCCCGAGAAATGCGTGTTCGGAGTGCCAGCCGGCCAGCTCCTAGGCTTCCTGGTCTCCGAACGCGGCATCGAATGCAACCCGGTGAAGATCAAGGCCATCGAGAGAATGGCGATCCCCACCAAGCTTCGAGACATTCAGAAGTTCACCGGGTGCTTGGCCTCCTTGAACCGCTTCATCAGCCGGCTCGGAGAGAAAGCTCTCCCCCTCTACCGCCTCATGAAGAAGAGCACTCACTTCGAGTGGAACGACTAGGCCGACCAAGCTTTTCACGAGCTAAAGAAGATGCTGGCCACGCCGCCTGTCCTCGCGGCGCCGACTGAGAAAGAGCCCATGCTCCTCTACATCGCCGCAACCAGCCGGGTGGTCAGCACCGTCATCGTAGTCCAGCGCCCAGAAGAAGGCCGAGCCCAGCCGGTCCAGAGGCCGGTGTATTATTTGAGCGAGGTGCTGTCCGCCTCAAAGCAGAACTACCCGCACTACCAGAAGATGTGTTACGGCGTGTACTTCACCGCCAAGAAGCTGAAGCCCTACTTTCAAGAGCATCCCGTCACGGTCGTATGCACCGCCCCGCTAGCCGAGATCATAGGCAGCCGGGACGTGTCCGTCCGGGTGGCGAAATGGGCCATCGAGCTGGCCCCTACATGATCTTCTACCAGCCGGGCACTGCCATTAAGTCCCAAGCACTGGCCGACTTCCTCGTCGACTGGGCCGAGACCCAGTACCTGCCGCCGGCTCCCGACTCCACCCATTGGCGCATGCACTTCGACGGGTCCAAGATGCGCACCGGCTTGGGAGCCGGCGTCGTCCTTACCTCTCCGAAAGGCGACAAGCTCAGATACACGCTACAGATCCACTTTGCCGCCTCCAACAATGTGGCCGAGTACGAGGCGCTCATACACGGGCTCCGGCTTGCCAAAGAACTTGGCATTCGCCGGATCCTATGTTATGGCGACTCGGACCTGGTGGTCCAACAATCATCCGGCGACTGGGACGCCAAGGACGCAAATATGGCGAGCTACCGCTTCCTGGTCCAACAACTCAGCGGATACTTTGAAGGATGTGAGTTCCTCCATGTACCGCAAGCCGACAATGAGCCAGCCGATGCCCTGGCTCGAATAGGCTCCACTCGGCAAGCAATTCCAACCGGGGTCGCTCTCCAACGCCTCCTCAAGCCATCTATCAAGCCGTCTCCAGAGTCCGATTCCATCTTCGTGCCACCTGACGCCGATGCGGCCGGGTCCGGCTCGAAGAACCAAGTAGGCGACCCCAAGACTCCCGTAGCCGGCCCGGCGACCGGCTCGGGGACTTCGGCAGCCGGCTCGGGGACTACCGCACCCGGCTCGGGGACTGCGGTAGCCGGCCCAGGGACTGCACCAACACAACAGCCGGCGGCCGACTCCAGCACCTCACCACCCAGCCCGCCCACCCTGGTGGCAGTAGCCACATTGGCAGTAGAAGAAGTCGCGGCTCCATCATGGGCTCAGTCCATCCTCAACTTCCTAGTAAACCAAGACCTGCCGGCTAACGAAACAGAAGCAAGACAAGTCCAACGTCGAGCCGGAGCATACACAATCGTCAACAGAGAGCTCGTCAAGCGCAGTGTCACTGGAGTCCTCCAACGGTGCGTCGAGCAAGAGAAAGGCATTGCAATCCTCAGAGACATTCACCAAGGAGAATGCGGCCACCATGCGGCCTCAAGATCACTTGTCGCCAAAGCCTTCCGCCATGGTTTCTTCTGGCCGACTGCTTTGGATGATGCCAAAGAATTAGTTAAACATTGCAAGGGGTGCCAACTCTTCAGCTCCAAGCAACACATGCCGGCCTCGGCACTCAAGACCATTCCCCTCACTTGGCCCTTTGCCGTTTGGGGACTGGACATGGTGGGCCCATTCAAGACGGCGCGCGGCGGCATGACGCATTTGCTCGTCGCCGTGGACAAATTCACCAAGTGGGTTGAGGCAAAGCCGATCAAGAAGCTGAATGGGCCGACTGCTGTGACATTCATCGCAGACATAACAACTCGGTACGGCGTGCCGCACAGCATCATCACCGACAATGGCACGAATTTTGCCAAAGGAGCCCTGGCACGTTTTTGCGCAGCCCAAGGTATCCGGCTGGACTTAGCATCCGTCGCCCACCCGCAGTCAAACGGCCAGGTCGAGCGAGCCAACGGCCTCATCCTCTCCGGCATCAAGCCTCGACTGGTCGTACCTCTGGAGCGCTCAGCCGGCTATTGGCTCGATGAGCTGCCGGCTGTCCTCTGGAGTCTGCGCACTACACCAAACAAGTCAACCGGATTCACCCCTTTCTTCCTTGTATATGGTGCCGAGGCGGTCATCCCAACTGGCATCGAGTTCGACTCGCCTCGAGTAACCATGTACACGGAAGCGGAGGCCAAGGAAGCACGAGAAGACGGCGTCGACCTGCTGGAAGAAAGCCGGCTGTTAGCCCTCAGCCGGTCTACCATCTACCAGCAGGGTTTGCGCCGCTACCACAGCCGGAAGGTCAGGCCAAGATCTTTCCAAGAGGGCGATCTTGTGCTCCGGCTGATCCAGCGAACAGCCGGCCAGCACAAGCTCTCAGCCCCTTGGGAAGGCCCCTTCGTCATCAGCCGAGCTCTAGGCAACGGCTCCTACTACCTGATCGATGCACAGAAGCCGAAGGCACGTAAGAGAGACGACTCCGGCAAGGAGTCGGAATGACCATGGAACGCCAACCTCCTTCGAAGATTTTACAGTTGATGAAATGCAGTATGTATCACGCTAACTTTTGTATTAAGTACGAGACAATAGGCCCCCCGAGGAGGGCTCGGGGACTGCCATTTCTTATTTATGAATGAAAAGTATCATGCTTATGCCCTCGTCGTGTCATTTACTTATTCAGTCCGGCATCGAGTTCGACTAGTCGGCTCGGGGACTGGCCGACTGGAGTTATGTTAGAAGTCCTACCCGCAGTCAGACAAGTAGTGTGCCGGCTCCCAAGCCTTCTCTTGCCAAAAGTCGCAGTTCGAAGAACCGGCTTTCCGGCTGGCAAGAGTTAAAGGCAGGAACGGGCGCCCACACGAAAAACGGCTAGGGACTAACAGACTAATATAACAAAAGCCGGTTTTTCTCCCACCGCCGAATGGCTACCAGAGTAGCCGGCCGGCCGGTTTCCATTCACTTCACTTCAATCCAAGAAAGCTCAAGTACTTGCCTCCCCAAAGAGGGAAGGCGGCAAAGGAAAAAGCCTAAGGATAAAAAGCATACGCGAATGGAAACCAAACATGCACATAATAATATTTACATAAAAAGACCTCCGAGAGGCCAGCATTCAACATAGTTTGGATACACCCCCAGTGGGTGGAACTGCGAAAACTTAACAAAGATTGTTCAAAAGACAACAAGCAGGAAAGATAAAGACGGCAGGTCAAGCTGGCGGAGCGGCCGACGAGCCGGACTGGTTGGCGGAGACGGTCGTGCCGGCTGAAGGAGCGGCCGGCTGGCGAACTTCGGCTTGGTCGCCGCCTCCCGCAGAGGGCGCGCTTCCACGCGCCTCGTTGCTGGAGGCACGGTCGGCCTGAGGTCGGCCGGTTGTTCCACCAGCCGGCTCGACGTCTTCGCCGTCCTCCTCTTCGTCATCCTCGCCTTCGTCGCTGGAGGCAATCTCCTCCGCCGAGTCCTCGCCCACCGCCGGGTTCAGCCCGAACCACTCCTCCGGCTGAGCAACACCGTCATCATCGATTTCGGGTGCGAAAACGCTGATGTCGGTGCACTCGGCGATCGTCGAAGCTCGCTGGGCGATAGCCGGCCTCACCTCCTCCAGCTCCGCGTCGGCCTCCATCCGCCAAGTGCGCAGCTGGTCCAGGCTCAGCCCTGGGTACCAAGCCCGAACGAACTCCAACGCCCGCCCGGCTCCGAGGCGGGCCGCCGACGCCTTCCAAGCCTCAAAGCGACCAACTGCGACCTCCAGCCAGTCGGCAGTTCGGCTTGGGGTGCGGGGGATCGTCTCGCCGGGCCAGAGGGCGGCCAACACTTGCGCCCCGGCACGTTGGAGCCGGCGAAGCATCCGATGAGCCGGCTGCAACCGCGCCTGGACAGCCAGGAGCTGCTCCTCAAGTGTCCGGTTCGCATCCGGCGCGATGTTGGCCCCCGCCTGACGACGCGCCTCGCGATGGGCCTCAATGCTTTGGGCGGCGAAGGCGGAGTAGCCGGGGAAGTAGTCTGCACCAAAAAAAACAAGCAACAGCTCAAGATAAGCCAAAAACCCAGGCGGCAAGGGGCAGGGGAGGGCCGAGGAAGGCGGCTTACCATCGATCAAATCCTCGATCCGGCCGAAGCCTTCGTCCAGGGCTCGCCGGGTCTCAGACCAGCTCGCCGCCTCGGTCTCATACTCCGCCTTCAAGGCGGCTTCGCTTTCCTGCGCCGCCTGCAGGGCCGCCTTGTGGCTCTCCTCTTGGTCGGCCAGCTTCTTGGCTAGGCGATCCCGTTCCTGGACCAAGGCGGCGTACTCGGCCTCCTTGGTATGAAGGGCGGCCTTCGCTTCGCCGAGCTCCTTCCTCAAGTCGGCGTTGGCCCCTGAAGACAAAGAAAAAGAAAAACCAATAAGGAAAGAGTCGTCAAGAAAGATCCGACCCGACTGCGCAGCAGTCGGCCCGAATCTCGGGGACTACACCCAGTGGGTGCGCTGACGCGCCCCCACAGGAGACAGACAAGATCGAGTACTTACTTCGGCTGTCGGCCAGGTCGTCGGTCCTCCGGCTCAACTCCCGAGCCTGGGAGTTGAAGGCGGCAGCACGAAGGTTGTGATATTCCTGAAAGTTCAGAAAAAAGCAAAGTAAGGTAGCCGTCGAGAAAGATCCGACCCGACTGCGCAGCAGTCGGCCCGAATCTCGGGGACTACACCCAGTGGGTGCGCTGACGCGCCCCCACGGAAGAAATTAAGAAAGCAAAGCAGCCAAGAACGAAGGACTCACCCGGATGGTGGCTCGCGTCGACAAGAACTCCTGGGTGAACTGTTGCAGCAGGGCGGCCTGAGCTTGCAGCCGGCTCCGGACCCCTTGAGCCGCCACATTCAGCTCGCCAGTCCCCCCGCTGGGAGTCCACTCGGACGTGGCAGTGCTGGCCGCCTCCAGATCTTCCGCCGACTGGCCTGCGCCCGCGACTCGGTGCAACTCCGGCGGAGCGGCGCCTCCCCCTGCGCGCCGGCTCGTCGCCGGCTGCACCTCGAGGCCGGCTCTGTTCTCCGGCTCACCTCCGGTCGGCCCCTCTGGCGCCGCTGACGATTGGCCGCCTTGGCCCGCCCCGGTTGGCGCTGCTGGCGGCGCTCTCCTCGCGAAGGCCACGGGGTCCTCCCCCCTCTCCATCAGCGGCGGGTCTTGGACGATCTCCTCCGCCAAGGGCAATGAGGTGTCGGGGGCTACGGCTCGGAGAGGAATGGCGAGCAGCGGAGGCTGGTTCCGCGGTAGCCGGCTCCGCCTGGGCCTTGGCTGCCGCGTCGTCCTGCTCCCTCGCCGCCTGGGCGGCCGCCTTCTCCGCCGCCTCGCGCTCTTCCCGCGCTTCGCGGTCGTTCCGCTCTATGGCCTCCCTGAGATCGGCGCGGGGGTCCACGCGGTGGGAGCTCGAAGACCCTCCAGCCGGCCCCACGACGGAGCCGCCCAGACCCCGCTCAAGGGAAAGCGGCGCCCTGTCCAGCAAGCGAGAAAAAGTTAAGAAGAATATTCAAAGAGAAAGAGAATGATGACGAGCATGCGGCAAGGAAATTTAAGACTTACGCTGAGACCGCCGGAGGCTGCTTCACCGCCTTGCGGAAGCGGGCCGCTTTCGCAGCCGCCTCATCTCGCTTGGTCGTTGCGGCAGAGGCTTTGGACTTCTTCGGCCGACTGCCGAAGAGGCCTGAAGCGGCCCGGCGCTTCTGTGCGCAGCTGCCGGCAGCTGGCGCGATAGACGAGCCCGCGCCCTGATGGTCGGCCGCCGGCTGGCGACGCGGGGCGACTTCGGCCTCGAAATCGTCTGGACAGTCCTCGAAGCTCGCGGTGAACCTTGAGCCTCCGGGCTCGGCGCTGTCCCCCACGACGGCGTCTTCCATGGCGGCCGTCCCCAAGTCTGGGTCGTCAACGTCGTCCACCATGCGGTCGGGGGCATACTGGCGTTCAATCCCTGCCGCTCCGGCAGGCGGCGCAAGAAGAGGGTTCTGCTCAAAAGAACCGACTGGTCAGAAGCCGGCCATCATGAAGCCGGCTGACGACAAAAAGACGATAGAGAGGGAAGCTTACCACGGGCGGAGGATTGGCACGAGAATACGGCACCTTGCCGTATTGCCAGTCCCCGGCGAGCTTGCAGTTGGCGATGTAATTAACCATGAGCGCCACCTCCGCGTGGGGCATTTCCCATGTGCTCAGCCGGCTTGGGTCGAAGCGGCCGCTCATCTGACACATCATATGGGGCCGGCTTTGGAGAGGAAGAATCCGGCGCTCCACGAAGGCGGCCACCAAGTCGGC
The DNA here is from genome assembly GCF_018294505.1 of Triticum aestivum. NCBI lineage: Eukaryota > Viridiplantae > Streptophyta > Magnoliopsida > Poales > Poaceae > Triticum > Triticum aestivum. The sequence continues at coordinate 595,807,508 of NC_057794.1, forward strand.
CCCGCGCAGGCCTTCCAACTGGATCATCACCCGAAGCCGGGAGATGGCGGCGTTCCCGGCCGGAGACAGTGACCGGGACCAGAAACTCCACGAGGGCTGCCTCCCAGCCGGCGGGCCAGCTACGTAAACCGGCAGGTTGATGTAGTCTCCTTGCTCGGCGACGTTCTTCACGTAGAAGTATGATCTCTGCCAGACCTTCACCGACTGGATCAGGGGGATGGGCGGGAATGGGTTGTTCTCGCTCGCCCTCCTCATGGCGATGAAGGCCCCGCAGGGGGCGGGCATGCCGGCGACGACCGTGCCGAGCTTGCTCTGGAAGAACTCTCCCCAGAGCTCCAGCGTGGGGAGCAGCCCCAAGAAGCCTTCGCAGAGGGAGACGAAGGCTGACAGCAGCATCACCGCATTGGGCATGAGGTGATGCGGCTGGAGGTTGTAGAAATCCAGGAAGGAGCGCAGAAATCCGCTCCCGGAAGACCGAAGCCGCGTAGGCAGTGCGAGCGGAAGACGACCCGCTCGCCCTCCTCCGGTGCCGGCGAGATCTCCTTCTCCGGCGCCAGGCGGACCTGTACGAGGTTGGCGCCGAGTCTGGCGGAGGAACTCCACATGGTCTTCGTGGACGTTGGAGCCGTCCCACGAGCTTGACAATGCCATGGGAGCGAGGCGGTGTAGAGACGCGGCGGCAATGAGACAGGAAGCTGCGACGGCAGCGAAAGGAAGAAACGAGGGTTAGGAGGGGCAGAGCGGGAGAGAGCGTGCGAACCTTTGTCGCTCTCCCTCCTCCCCCTACTTATAGGCTCACGTGGCGGAGCCGAGGAGGCGCGGCGCGGGGAAGCGTGGGGATCGATTGTGCCCACTCCCCACATCCCGCGATTATTGAGCCTTAACGGCGAAACAAAACTGCCTCGAGAAGGCGAGCGGCCCCTGTGGGCCACGGAAGATCCGCGCCCGGACCAAGGCTTGCGACTGGCGGGCCCGGGCCTGCGGCGGCGTCCCGTCGCGCGCGTGCGCTCGCAGGATCTCGCCGCCACGTGGCCGCGGGAGGGCCCGTGGTCAGCACGCAGGTCCCCCCTCCTCCCGCCTACAAGACGCGGGGCTCTCTGAAGTCGGCATACGCCCGCAAAGCCGGCTCTTCAGGATGGGAAGCTGACCAAACTTCTCACCCCCCTGCTCGCCTCGGAGCTCGATCAGCTTCGGGGACTACTGTCGGAGTAAATAGCCATGGGTAGCCTAGCCGGCTTCCCCTGGCCCTTCTGAAAAAATTACGAGCCCGCCCGGCTCTCAAGAATCCAAGACATGGGGCCGCCTTCCCCTTGCTGGCTGCCACCCAGGCCGGCTTTCGGAAGGCGGTCCGACTTTAGCCCTCATGAGAAGGCCGACTCCAAGAAGCCGGCCATGAGAAGGCCGACTCCAAGAAGCCGGCTCCCATAAAGCGGTCGAGACCGTACCCTCAAAGTTTGCACCCACCTAACGGCGGTGCGACGGGGCGTGGCTACAGTGAAGCCTGCCACCCCGAATCCCGAAGCACGCCTGGCACAGTGCGCCGTACGGGGTAGGCATGACCCGTCCGGCGCAGCACTGTTGCCATGTTGACCCTGGCATCACCCACGACGGGCCGCCGGCGTGGCCCACAGACGGTGGGCCCCTTTGAGCAGAGAGACGCCCGAAGGCGGCCACGCCTCCAACCAGTCGGCCCAAGACAGAGCCGGCTCCCCGCAGCCGGCTTGCCGCCTCCCTCGAAGAAGACGCCCCATTAAGGAGACAAGACGCGGTGAGGCTACAGTGATCGCCTGACAGGCGGCGGTACTGTAGCCGCGCTTACCACAATGAAGCTCACGTCAACAAGATGGAGCCACAGTAACCAGCCGCCGACCAGGCCCTGGGCAGTGGGGCCTGCCTGTCGACCAAGGGGCCGGCAGCCGGCGGGACCCACCAGTCGGCGGGCCCCAGCAGCCGGCGCAGAAGCCGGCGAGCGCAGTCACAGACGGCTGGGCCCTGCGCCCAGTCGGATTACCATTGTACCCCCAGGGGGTAGGCCTATATAAACCCCCCAGAGCACCCATGCAAAGGGTTCGACCCCCTGCTAGTCTTAGACACCACGCGAGGAGAGGAAACAGGCTAACCGTGCCCTTCTTCCTCCTCCCACCAAACAGCTCAAGGAGCATCGTGTAGCACTTGTTCATCTAGTGATCATGCAGAGACTCCGCAGAGCAGCAGTAGGGGTGTTATCTCCACTGAGAGCCCCGAAGCTGGGTAAGATCCGCCGGCGTGCATGTCTTCGCCTTATCTCGTTTCCAGGCACCGGCGATGTCTTACTGGCTCCCACAATGATAAGCCACCCGTTGGCATATGTTGCACCTACCACCCGACAAGTGAATTGGCCCGCAGTGCGAAGCCGCCGAAGACGAAGATCTGTCCGGGGAGGAAGGTCTCACCCTGGACTGCATCGCTATTGATGATAGTTGGAGCCATCGAGCCTGACGGCGACGACACAGAGGATCTCTCAATGAAAGCACCAATATCGGTGTCAAAACCGGCGGATCTCGGGTAGGGGGTCCCGAAGTGTGCGTCTAGGCCGGATGGTAATAGGAGGCAAGGGACACGAAGTTTTACCCAGGTTCGGGCCCTCTCGATGGTGGTAAAACCCTACGTCCTGCTTGATTAATATTGATGATATGGGTAGTACAAGAGTAGATCTACCACGAGATCAAAGAGGCTAAACCCTAGAAGCTAGCCTATGGTATGATTGTTGATGTCTATGTTGTCCTACGGACTAAAACCCTCCGATTTATATAGACACCGGATAGGGTTAGGGTTACATAGAGTCGGTTACAATGGTAGGAGATCTAAATATCCGTATCGCCAAGCTTGCCTTCCACGCCAAGGAAAGTCCCTCCCGGACACGGGACGAAGTCTTCAATCTTGTATCTTCATAGTCCAGGAGTCCGGCTGAAGGTATAGTCCGGCCATCCGGATACCCCCTAATCCAGGACTCCCTCAGACACCTGGGGAATCCAGTGTTGTCCTAGGATATCCCGGAGTACCCGTGTGATAATCCTATGGTCCGCCACCCAGGCTCAAAGGGAACTGAGATATTTTCATGCTAGAAACTTCCGTGTGCAGCCACAAGCTATTATGGGCTCTAGCATAGTTGAGTAAGTTGCGTGAAGCTTCCGAAGAGGTGGATCAGGAGGTAGTGGGATGTAGGTTGGTATGGTCTGCCCGGAGTAAGGAGTTAATGCTTCTGAAAGACTGTGTCTCGGTCATCTGTTTCTCAAACACCCAGTAGTGCGAAAAATCCAACGGAGGAGATCGGGTCTTGTGGGGAAAAGTGCGCAAACCTCTGCAGAGTGTATAAACTAATCATGGTTAGCCGTGTCCCCGGTTATGGACATCTTGAGTATCTAGTACTTGGAGTATCATAAGTATCTCATCACTCTAAAATAATATTGTTGGGTTGTTAATTACTTTAATTGGGATTGAGTTGGAGGAACGTTCTCAATGATGTTTCAACTACCATGATAGTTAAATAAAATCTATTCCTTTGTTGTAGGGAAAAATTGGCTTTTCGCAAAAACTATAACCATAGAGCTTTCCACCAGCCAAATATGCATGTAGTGATAGCATTATTCTGTTCTTGCTCTACTGTGTTATCTTGCCAGCATATTCCATGTGCTGACCCGTTTTCGGGCTGCAATGTATTATGTTGCAGACTTTTCATATGAGGAGTAAGGTTCGTTAGGTCGTTGCCGTGCAGCTCAGCTATGCCGTTGGAGTTGATGGACTCACTTTATCTTCCAAGCCTTCCGCTGTTATCGTATTAGAAGGCCTTAAGCCATATTTATTGTAATAAGTTCTCTTTTGAGACATTCGATGTAATAAGTGTGTGATTGCTACTCTGTTATAAATGTTGGGGAACGTTGCAGAAAACAAAAATTTTCCTACGGTTTCACCAAGATCCATCTAGGAGTTCATCTAGCAACGAGTGATCAGGTTGCATCTACATACCTTTGTAGATCACACGCGGAAGCGTTCAAAGAACGGGGATGAGGAAGGCGTACTCGACGTGATCCAAATCACTGGAGATCCTAGCGCCGAACGGACGGCACCTCCGCGTTCAACACACGTACGGTCAGCGTAACGTCTCCTTCTTCTTGATCCAGCAAGGGGAAAGGAGAGGTTGAGGGAGATGGCTCCAGCAGCAGCACGACGGCGTGGTGTTGATGGAGCTGTAGTACTCCGGCAGGGCTTCGCCAAGCACTATGGAGGAGGAGGATGTGTTGGAGAGGGAGAGGGAGGCACCAAAGATCAAGGTAAGAAGTCCTCCATCTCCCCACTATATATAGGAGGGCCAAGGGGGGGGGGCGCCGGCCCTAGGAGATCTAATCTCCTAGGGGGTGCGGCCAAGGGGAGGAATCCCTCCTCCCCAAGGCACCTAGGGGTGCCTTCCCCCTTTGGGACTCTTCCCTCCTTGAAACCCTAGGCGCATGGGTCTCTTGGGGCTGGTGCCCTTGGCCCATGTAGGCCAAGGCGCACCCCCTACAGCCCATGTGCCCCCCCCGGGACAGGTGGCCCCACCCGGTGGACCCCCGGGACCCTTCCGGTGGTCCCGGTACAATACCGGTGACCCCGAAACTTGTCCCGATGCCCGAAATAGCACTTCCTATATATAATTCTTTACCTCCGAACCATTCTGGAACTCCTCCTGACGTCTGGGATCTCATCCGGGACTCCGAACAACATTCGGGTTACTGCATATACATATCCCTACAACCCTAGCGTCACCGAACCTTAAGTGTGTAGACCCTACGGGTTCGGGAGACATGTAGACATGACCGAGATCATTCTCCGGTCAATAACCAACAGCGGGATCTGGATACCCATGTTGGCTCCCACATGCTCCTCGATGATCTCATCGGATGAACCACGATGTCAAGGATTCAATCAACCCCGTATACAATTCCCTTTGTCAATCGGTATGTTACTTGCCCGAGATCCGATCGTCGGTATCCCAATACCTCGTTCAATCTCGTTACCGGCAAGTCACTTTACTCGTACCGTAATGCATGATCCCGTGACCAGACACTTCGTCACTTTGAGCTCATTATGATGATGCATTACCGAGTGGGCCCAGTGATACCTCTCCGTTGTACGGAGTGACAAATCCCAGTCTTGATCCGTGTCAACCCAACAGACACTTTCAGAGATACCCGTAGTATACCTTTATAGTCACCCAGTTACGTTGTGACGTTTGGTACACCCAAAGCACTCCTACGGTATCCGGGAGTTACACGATCTCATGGTCTAAGGAAAGGATACTTGACATTGGAAAACTCTAGCAAACGAACTATACAATCTTATGCTATGTTTAGGATTGGGTCTTGTCCATCACATCATTCTCCTAATGATGTGATCTCGTTATCAATGACATCCAATGTCCATAGTCAGGAAACCATGACTATCTGTTGATCAACGAGCTAGTCAACTAGAGACTTACTAGGGACATGTTGGTGTCTATTATTCACACATGTATTACGATTTCGGGATAACACAATTATAGCATGAATAAAGACAATTATCATGAACAAGGAAATATAATAATAATGCTTTTATTATTGCCTCTAGGGCATATTTCCAACAGTCTCCCACTTGCACTAGAGTCAATAATCTAGTTACATTGTGATGAATCGAACACCCATGGAATTCTGGTGTTGATCATGTTTTGCTCTAGGGAGAGGTTTAGTCAACGGATCTGCTACATTCAGGTCTATGTGCACTTTACAAATATCTATGACTCCATCTTGAACATTTTCACGAATGGAGTTGAAGCGACGGTTGATGTGCCTTGTCTTCTTTTGAAACCTGGGCTCCTTGGCAAGAGCAATAGCTCCAGTGTTGTCATAGAAGAGCTTGATCGGCCCCGACGCATTGGGTATGACTCCTAGGTCGGTGATGAACTCCTTCACCCAAATTGCTTCATGCGCTGCCTCCGAGGCTGCCATGTACTCCGCTTCACATGTAGATCCCGCCACGACGCTCTGCTTGCAACTGCACCAGCTTACTGCCCCACCATTCAAAATATACACGTATCCGGTTTGTGACTTAGAGTCATCCAGATCTGTGTCGAAGCTAGCATCGATGTAACCCTTTACGACGAGCTCTTCGTCACCTCCATAAACGAGAAACATTTCCTTAGTCCTTTTCAGGTACTTCAGGATATTCTTGACCGCTGTCTAATGTTCCTTGCCGGGATTACTTTGGTACCTTCCTACCAAACTTACGGCAAGGTTTACATCAGGTCTGGTACACAGCATGGCATACATAATAGAACCTATGGCTGAGGCATAGGGGATGACACTCATCTCTTCTATATCTTCTGCCGTGGTCGGACATTGAGCCGAGCTCAATTTCACACCTTGCAACACAGGCAAGAACCCCTTCTTAGACTTATCCATATTGAACTTCTTCAATATCTTATCAAGGTATGTGCTTTGCGAAAGACCTATGAGGTGTCTTGATCTGTCTCTATAGATCTTGATGCCTAATATATAAGCAGCTTTTCCAAGGTCCTTCATTAAAAAACTCTTATTCATGTAGGCCTTGATGCTGTCCAAAAGCTCTATATCATTTCCCATCAAAAGTATGTCATCTACATATAATATGAGAAATGCTACAGAGCTCCCACTCACTTTCTTGTAAACGCAGGCTTCTCCATAAGTCTGTGTAAACCCAAACGCTTTGATCATCTCATCAAAGCGAATGTTCCAACTCCGAGATGCTTGCACCAGCCCATAAATCGAGCGTTGGAGCTTGCACACCTTGTTAGCATACTTAGGATCGACAAAACCTTCCGGCTGCATCATATACAATTCTTCCTTAAGGAAACCATTAAGGAATGTTGTTTTGACGTCCATTTGCCATATTTCATAATCATAGAATGCGGCAATCGCTAACATGATTCGGACGGACTTCAGCTTCGCTACCGGTGAGAAAGTCTCATCGTAGTCAACCCCTTGAACTTGTCGATAACCCTTAGCGACAAGCCGAGCTTTATAGATGGTCACATTACCATCCGCGTATGTCTTCTTCTTAAAGATCCATTTATTTTCTATGGCTCGCTGCTCTACGGGCAAGTCAGTCAAAGTCCATACTTCGTTTTCATACATGGATCCTATCTCGGATTTCATGGCTTCTAGCCATTTGTCGGAATCCGGGCCCGCCATCGCTTCTTCATAGTTCGAAGGTTCACCGTTGTCTAACAACATAATTTCCAAGACAGGGTTAGCGTACCACTCTGGTGCGGAACGTGTCCTTGTGGACCTTCGAATTTCAGTAGGAGCTTGATCAGAAGTATCTTGATCATCATCATTAACTTCCTCTCTAGTTGGTGCAGGCACCTCAGGAACATTTTCTTGAGCTGCGCCATTTTCTGGTTCAAGAGGTAATACTTCATCAAGTTCTACTTTCCTCCCACTTACTTCTTTCAAGAGAAGCTACTTCTCTAGAAAGGATCCATTCTTGGCAACAAAAATCTTGCCTTCGGATCTGAGGTAGAAGGTATACCCAATAGTTTCTTTAGGGTATCCTATGAAGACGCATTTTTCCGATTTGGGTTCGAGCTTTTCAAGTTGAAGTTTCTTGACATAAGCATCGCATCCCCAAACTTTTAGAAACGACAGCTTAGGTTTCTTCCCAAACCATAATTCAAACGGCGTCGTCTCAACAGATTTCGACGGAGCCCTATTTAAAGTGAATGCGGCAGTCTCTAAAGCATAGCCCCAAAAAGATAGCGGTAAATCGGCAAGAGACATCATAGATCGCACCATATCTAATAGAGTGCGATTACGACGTTCGGACACACCATTACGCTGAGGTGTTCCAGGCGGCGTGAGCTGTGAAACTATTCCAGATTTTCTTAAGTGTGTGCCAAACTCGTGACTCAAGTGTTCTCCCCCACGATCTGATCGTAGAAACTTGATTTTTCTGTCACGTTGATTCTCAACCTCACTCTAAAATTCCTTGAACTTTTCAAAGGTCTCAGACTTGTGTTTCATTAAGTAGACATACCCATATCTACTCAAGTCATCAGTGAGGGTGAGAACATAATGATAGCCACCGCGAGCCTCAACACTCATTGGACCGCACACATCATTATGTATGATTTCCAATAAGTTGGTCGCTCGCTCCATTGTTCCTGAGAACGGAGTCTTGGTCATTTTACCCATGAGGCATGGTTCGCACGTGTCAAATGATTCGTAATCAAGAGACTCTAAAAGTCCATCAGCATGGAGCTTCTTCATGCGTTTGACACCTATGTGACCAACGCGGCGGTGCCACAAGTATGTGGGACTATCATTATCAATCTTACATCTTTTGGTACTCACACTATGAATATGTGTAGCATTACGCTCGAGATTCATTAAGAATAAACCATTTACCATCGGAGCATGACTATAAAACATATCTCTCATATAAATAGAACAACCATTATTCTCGGATTTAAATGAGTAGCCATCTCGTATTAAACGAGATCCTGATACAATGTTCATGCTCAAACTTGGCACTAAATAACAATTATTGAGGTTCAAAACTAATCCCATAGGTAAATGTAGAGGTAGCGTGCCGACGGCGATCACATCGACCTTGGAACCATTCCCGACGCGCATCGTCACCTCGTCCTTTGCCAGTCTCCGCTTATTCCGCAGCTCCTGCTTTGAGTTACAAATGTGAGCAACTGCACCGGTATCAAATACCCAGGAGCTACTACGAGTACTGGTAAGGTACACATCAATTACATGTATATCACATATACCTTTCGTTTTGCCGGCCTTCTTGTCCGCTAAGTATTTGGGGCAGTTCCGCTTCCAGTGACCACTTTCCTTGCAATAAAAGCACTGAGTCTCGGGCTTAGGTCCATTCTTTGGCTTCTTCCCGACAGCTTGCTTGCCGGGCACGGCAACTCCCTTGCCGTCTTTCTTGAAGGTTTTCTTACCCTTGCCTTTCTTGAACTTAGTGGTTTTATTCACCATCAACACTTGATGTTCCTTTTTGACTTCTACCCCTGCTGATTTCAGCATTGCAAATACTTCAGGAATGGTCTTTTCCATCCCCTGCATATTGAAGTTCATCACAAAGCTCTTGTAGCTCGGTGGAAGCGACTGGAGGATTCTATCAATGACCGCGTCATCTGGGAGATTAACTCCCAGCTGAGTCAAGCGGTTATGTAACCCAGACATTGTGAGTATGTGCTCACTGACAGAACTATTTTCCTCCATCTTACAGCTGAAGAATTTGTCGGAGACTTCATATCTCTCGACCCGGGCATGAGCTTGGAAAACCATTTTCAACTCTTCGAACATCTCATATGCTCCGTGTCTCTCAAAACGCTTTTGGAGCCCCGGCTCTAAGCTGTAAAGCATGCCGCACTGAACGAGGGAGTAGTCATCGGTACGTGCCTACCAAGCGTTCATAACGTCTTGTTCTGCAGGGAAAACAGGTGCGTCACCTAGCGGTGCTTGTAGGACAAAATCTTTCTTGGCAGCTATGAGGATGATCCTCAGGTTCCGGACCCAGTCCGTGTAGTTGCTGCCATCGTCTTTCAGCTTGGTTTTCTCTAGGAACGCGTTGAAGTTGAGGGCAACATTAGCATGGGCCATTTGATCTACAAGACATATTGCAAAGTTTTAGACTATGTTCATGATAATTAAGTTCATCTAATCAAATTATTCAATGAACTCCCACTTAGATAGACATCCCTCCAGTCATCTAAGTATAACATGATCCGAGTTAACTAGGCCGTGTCCGATCATCACGTGAGACGGACTAGTCAACGTCGGTGAACATCTTCATGTTGATCGTATCTTCTATACGACTCATGCTCGACCTTTCGGTCTTCTGTGTTCCGAGGCCATGTCTGTACATGCTAGGCTCGTCAAGTCAACCTAAGTGTTTCGCATGTGTAAATCTGTCTTACACCCGTTGTATGTGAACGTTAGAATCTATCACACCCGATCATCACGTGGTGCTTCGAAACAACAAACTGTCGCAACGGTGCACAGTTAGGGGGAACACTTTCTTGAAATTATTATGAGGGATCATCTTATTTACTACTGTCATTCTAAGTAAACAAGATGCAAAAACATGATAAACATCACATGCAATCAAATAATAATAGTGACATGATATGGCCAATATCACATAGCTCCTTTGATCTCCATCTTGGGGCTCCAGGATCATCTTGTCACCGGCATGACACCATGATCTCCATCATCGTGTCTCCATGAAGTTGCTCGCCAACTATTACTTCTACTACTATGGCTAATGCGTTTAGCAATAAAGTAAAGTAATTTACATGGCGTTTCTCAATGACACGCAGGTCATACAAAAATATAGACAACTCCTATGGCTCCTGCCGGTTGTCATACTCATCGACATGCAAGTCGTGATTCCTATTACAATAGCATGAACATCTCATACATCACATATAGATCATTCATCATTCATCACAACTTTGGCCATATCATATCACAAAGCACTTGCTGCAAAAACAAGTTAGACGTCCTCTAATTGTTGTTGCAAGTTTTACGTGGCTGAAGTAGGGTTCTAGCAAGAACGTTTTCTTACCTACGTGAAAGCCACAACGTGATTTGTCAACTTCTATTTACCCTTCATAAGGACCCTTTTCATCGAATCCGCTCCAACTAAAGTAGGAGAGACAGACACCCGCCAGCCACCTTATGCAACTTGTGCATGTTAGTCGGTGGAACCGGTCTCACGTAAGCGTACGTGTAAGGTTGGTCCGGGCCTCTTCATCCCACAATACCATTGAAGCAAGATAAGACTAGTAGCGGCAAGAAAGTTGACAACATCAACGCCAACAACAAATTGTGTTCTACTCGTGCAAGAGAACTACGCATAGACCTAGCTCTCATACCACTATCGGGGAACGTTGCAGAAAACAAAATTTTCCTACGGTTTCACCAAGATCCATCTAGGAGTACATCTAGCAACGAGTGATCAGATTTCATCTACATACCTTTGTAGATCACGCGCGGAAGCGTTCAAAGAACGGGGATGAGGAAGGCGTACTCGACGTGATCCAAATCACCGGAGATCCTAGCGCCGAACGGACGACACCTCCGCGTTCAACACACATACGGTCAGTGTAACGTCTCCTTCTTCTTGATCCAGCAAGGGGAAAGGAGAGGTTGAGGGAGATGGCTCCAGCAGCAGCACGACGGCGTGGTGTTGATGGAGCTGTAGTACTCCGGCAGGGCTTCGCCAAGCACTATGGAGGAGGAGGATGTGTTGGAGAGGGAGAGGGAGGCACCAAAGATCAAGGTAAGAAGTCCTCCATCTCCCCACTATATATAGGAGGGCCAAGGGGGGGGGCGCCGGCCCTAGGAGATCTAATCTCCTAGGGGGGTGCGGCCAAGGGGAGGAATCCCTCCTCCCCAAGGCACCTAGGGGTGCCTTCCCCCTTTGGGACTCTTCCCTTCTTGAAACCCTAGGCGCATGGGTCTCTTGGGGCTGGTGCCCTTGGCCCATGTAGGCCAAGGCGCACCCCCTACAGCCCATGTGGCCCCCCGGGACAGGTGGCCCCACCCGGTGGACCCCCGGGACCCTTCCGGTGGTCCCGGTACAATACTGGTGACCCCGAAACTTGTCCCGATGCCCGAAATAGCACTTCCTATATATAATTCTTTACCTGTGGACCATTCCGGAACTCCTTGTGACGTCCGGGATCTCATCCGGGACTCGAAACAACATTCGGGTTACTGCATATACATATCCCTACAACCCTAGCGTCACCGAACCTTAAGTGTGTAGACCCTACGGGTTCGGGAGACATGTAGACATGACCGAGATCATTGTCCGGTCAATAACCAACAGCGGGATCTGGATACCCATGTTGGCTCCCACATGCTCCTCGATGATCTCATCGGATGAACCACGATGTCGAGGATTCAATCAACCCCGTATACAATTCCCTTTGTCAATCGGTATGTTACTTGCCCGAGATCCGATCGTCGGTATCCCAATACCTCGTTCAATCTCGTTACCGGCAAGTCACTTTACTCGTACCGTAATGCATGATCCCGTGACCAGACACTTGGTCACTTTGAGCTCATTATGATGATGCATTACCGAGTGGGCCCAGTGATACCTCTCCGTTATACGGAGTGACAAATCCCAGTCTTGATCCGTGTCAACCCAACAGACACTTTCGGAGATACCCGTAGTATACCTTTATAGTCACCCAGTTTCGTTGTGACGTTTGGTACACCCAAAGCACTCCTACGGTATCCGGGAGTTACACGATCTCATGGTCTAAGGAAAGGATACTTGACATTGGAAAACTCTAGCAAACGAACTATACGATCTTATGCTATGTTTAGGATTGGGTCTTGTCCATCACATCATTCTCCTAATGATGTGATCTCGTTATCAATGACATCCAATGTCCATAGTCAGGAAACCATGACTATCTATTGATCAATGAGCTAGTCAACTAGAGGCTTACTAGGGACATGTTGGTGTCTATTATTCACACATGTATTACGATTTCCGGATAACACAATTATAGCATGAATAAAGACAATTATCATGAACAAGGAAATATAATAATAATGCTTTTATTATTGCCTCTAGGGCATATTTCCAACAGTAAATCCTCGAGTACTTTTGTGTCAGCATTACCGATCCAAGCATGACACTGAAGCACAGAGACTTGGACAAAATCGTGACTCAAATATTCTCCCCCACGATCTGATCGTAAGAACTTTATTTTCCTGTCACGTTGATTCTCAACCTCACTCTGAAATTCCTTGAACTTTTCAAAGGTCTCAGACTTCTGTTTCATTAAGTAGACATACCCATATCTACTTAAGTCATCCGTGAGGGTGAGAACATAGCGATAACCACCACGAGCCTCAACGCTCATTGGACCGCACACATCAGTATGTATGATTTCCAATAAGTTGGTTGCTCGCTCCATTTTTCTGGAGAACGGAGTCTTGGTCATTTTGCCCATGAGGCATGGTTCGCACGTGTCAAATGATTCATAATCAAGAGACTCCAAAAGTCCATCTGCATGGAGTTTCTTCATGCGTTTGACACCAATGTGACCAAGGCGGCAGTGCCACAAGTATGTGGGACTATCATTATCAACCTTACACTTCTTGGCATTCACACTCCGAACATGTGTAACATCACGTTCGAGATTAAACAAGAATAAACCATTGACCAATGGGGCATGACCATAAAACATATCTCTCAAATAAATGGAACAACCATTATTCTCAGATTTAAATGAGTAGCCATCTCACATTAAACAAGATCCAGATACAATGTTCATGCTCAAAGCTGGTACTAAATAACATTTATTGAGATTTCAAACTAATCCCATAGGTAAATGTAGAGGCAGCATGCCGACGGCGATCACATCGACCTTGGAACCATTCCCGCCGCGCATCGTCACCTCGTCCTTCGCCAGTCTCCGCTTATTCTGCAGCTCCTGTTTTAAGTTAGAAATATGAGCAACCGCACCGGTATCAAATACCCAGGAGCTACTATGAGCGCTGGTTAGGTACACATCAATAACATGTATATCACATATACCTTTGGTATTGCCGGCCTTCTTATCCGCTAAGTACTTGGGGCAGTTCCGCTTCCAGTGACCATTTCCCTTGCAATAAAAGCACTCAGTCTCAGGCTTGGGTCCATGCTTTGGCTTCTTCCCGGCAACTGGCTTACCGGGCGCGGCAACTCCCTTGCCATCCTTCTTGAAGTTCTTCTTACCCTTGCCTTTCTTGAACTTAGTGGTTTTATTCACCATCAACACTTGATGTTCCTTTTTGATCGCCACCTCCGCTAATTTCAGCATTGAATATACCTCAGGAATGGTCTTTTCCATCCCCTGCATATTGAAGTTCATCACAAAGCTCTTGTAGCTAGGTGGGAGCGACTGAAGGATTCTGTCAACGACTGCATCATCCGGGAGATTAACTCCCAGCTGAGATAAGCAGTTGTGCAACCTAGACATTTTGAGTATGTGCTCGCTGACAGAACTATTCTCCTCCATCTTAAAACTGTAGAACTTGTCGGAGACTTCATATCTCTCGACCCGGGCATGAGCTTGGAAAACCATTTTCAGCTCTTGGAACATCTCATATGCTCGTGCTTCAAGGACATATGCTTTCTTGACAGCTATGAGGATAATCCTCAGGTTACGGACCCAGTCCGTGTAGTTGCTACCATTGTCTTTCAGCTTGGTTTTCTCTAGGAACGCGTTGAAGTTGAGGGCAACATTAGCATGGGCCATTTGATCTACAAGACATATTGCAAAGTTTTAGACTATGTTCATGATAATTAAGTTCATCTAATCAAATTATTTAATGAACTCCCACTCAGATAGACATCCCTCTAGTCATCTAAGTGATACATGATCCGAGTCAACTAGGTCGTGTCCGATCATCACGTGAGACGGGCTAGTCATCATGGGTGAACATCTTCATGTTGATCGTATCTTCTATATGACTCATGTTCGACCTTTCGGTCTTCCGTGTTCCGAGGCCATGTCTGTACATGCTAGGCTCGTCAAGTCAACCTATGTGTATTGTGTGTGTAAATCTGGCTTACACCCGTTGTATGCGAATGTTAGAACCTATCACACCTGATCATCACGTGGTGCTTCGGAACAACAGACCTTAGCAACGATGCAAAGTTAGGGGGAACACAATTCTTGATATTTTAATGAGGGATTATATTATTTATGCTATCGTCGTTCTAAGCAAATAAGATGTAAAAACATGATAAACATCACATGAAATCAAATAGTGACATGATATGGCCAATATCATTTTGCTCCTTTTGATCTCCATCTTCGGGGCGCCATGATCATCATCGTCACCGGCATGACACCATGATCTCCATCATCATGATCTCCATCATCGTGTCTTCATGAAGTTGTCTCGCCAACTATTACTTCTACTACTATGGCTAACAGTTTAGCAATAAAGTAAAGTAATTACATGACATTTATGTTGACACGTAGGTCATAAATAAATTAAGACAACTCCTATGGCTCCTGCCGGTTGTCATACTCATCGACATGCAAGTCGTGATTCCTATTACAAGAACATGATCAATCTCACACATCACATATATCATTCATCACATCCTTTTGGCCATATCACATCACACGGCATATCCTGCAAAAACAAGTTAGACGTCCTCTAATTGTTGTTGCAAATTTTTTACGTGGCTGCTATAGGTTTGTTAGCAAGAACGTTTCTTACCTACGCCAAAACCACAACGTGATATGCCAATTTCTATTTACCCTTCATAAGGACCTTTTTCATCGAATCCGATCCGACTAAAGTGGGAGAGACAGACACCCGCCAGCCACCTTATGCAACTAGTGCATGTCAGTCGGTGGAACCTATCTCACGTAAGTGTACGTGTAAGGTCGGTCCGGGCCGCTTCATCCCACGATGCCGCCGAATCAAGATAAGACTAGTAACGGCAAGTAAAGTGACAAAATCGACGCCCACAACAACTTGTGTTCTACTCGTGCATAGAAAGTACGCATAGACCTAGCTCATGATGCCACTGTTGGCGATCGTTGTAGAAATTAAATAATTTCTACGCATCACCAAGATCAATCTATGGAGAGACTAGCAACGAGAGAGAGAGAGAGAGAGGGGAGTGCATCTTCATACCCTTGAAGATCGTGATGCGGAAGCATTACAAGAACGCGGATGAAGGAGTCGTACTCGTATCGATTCAGATCGCGGTTGATTCCGATCTAAGCGCCGAACGACGGCGCCTCCGCGTTAAACACATGTACAGCCTGGGGACATCTCCTCCTTCTTGATCCAGCAAGTGGGGAGGAGAAGTTGATGGAGAGCTCCAGCAGCACGACGGCGTGGTGGCGGTGGAGCTCGTGGTTCTCCGGCAGAGCTTCGCTAAGAGCTATGGAGGAGGAGAAGGTGTAGGAAGGGGAAAGGGTTGCGCCAGGAGAAGGGGTGCGGTTGCCCTCCCACCCCCACTATTTATAGGGGAAAGGGGAGAGGGGGCTGGCCCTCTAGATCTATCTAGAGGGGGGGTGGCGGCGTCCCCCTTAGGGTTTGCAACTAGGGGGCGCCCGCCCGGGCCGGGGGGGGGCCTAGGGTTTCCAACCCTAGGCGCCTTGGGCCCTTGGGGGGAGCGCACCAGCCCACTAAGAGGCTGGTTCCCACCTAACTACAGCCCATTAGGTCCTTCGGGGCAGGTGGACCCTCCCGGTGGACCCTCCCGGTGGACCCCCGGAACCCCTTCGGTGGTCCTAGTACAATACCGATAAACCCCAAAACCTTTCCGGTGACTGAAACTGGACTTCCCATATATAAATCTTCACCTATGGACCATTTCGAAACTCCTCGTGACGTCCGGGATCTCTTCCGGGACTCCGAACAACTTTTGATAACCACATACAATTCCCATTACAACTCTAGCGTCACCGAACCTTAAGTGTGTAGACCCCTCCGGGTTCGGGAACTATGCAGACATGACCGAGACATCTCTCCGGCCAATAACCAACAGCGGGATCTGGATACCCATGTTGGCTCCCACATATTCCACGATGATCTCATCGGATGAACCACGATGTCAAGGATTCAATCAATCCCGTATATGATTCCCTTTGTCTACCGGTATAGCACTTGCCCGAGATTCGATCGCCGGTATATGATACCTTGTTCAATCTCGTTACAAAGAGTCTCTTTACTCGTTCCGTAACACATCATCCCATGACCAACCCCTTAGTCACATTGAGCTCATTACGATGATGTCTTATCGAGTGGGCCCAGAGATACCTCTCCGTCATACGGAGTGACAAATCCCAGTCTCGATTTGTGCCAACCCAACAGATACTTTCGGGGATACCCGTAGTGTACCTTTATAGACACCCAGTTATGTTGTGACGTTTGGCACACCCAAAGTACCCTTACGGTATCCGGGAGTTGCACAATCTCATGGTCTAAGGAAAAGATACTTGACATTAGAAAAGCTTCAGCACACGAACTACACGATCTTGTGTTATGCTTAGGATTGGGTCTTGTCCATCACATCATTATCCTAATGATGTGATCCCGTTATCAATGACATCCTATGTCCATGGTTAGGAAACCGTAACCATCTATTGATCAACGAGCTAGTCAACTAGAGGCTCACTAGGGACATGTTGTGGTCTATGTATTCACACATGTATTATGATTTCCGGATAACACAATTATAGCATGAACAATAGACAATTATAATGAACAAGGAAATATAATAATAGCCATTTTATTATTGCCTCTAGGGCATATTTCCAATAGTCTCCCACTTGCACTAGAGTCAATAACCTAGTTACATTGTGATGAATCGAACACCCATAGAGTTCTGGTGTTGATCATGTTTTGCTCGTGGAAGAGGTTTAGTCAACGGATCTGCGACATTCAGGTCCGTATGCACTTTACAAATCTCTATGTCTCCATCTTGAACATTTTCACGAATGGAGTTGAAGCGACGCTTGATATGCCTGGTCTTCTTGTGAAACCTGGGCTCCTTGGCAATGGCAATGGCTCCAGTGTTTTCACAGAAGAGAGTCATCGATCCCGACGCATTAGGAATAACTCCTAGGTCGGTAATGAACTCCTTCATCCAGATTGCTTCATGTGCTGCCTCCGAGGCTGCCATGTACTCCGCTTGACATGTAGATCCCGCCACGACGCTTTGCGTGCAACTGCACCAGCTGACTGCCCCACCATTCAAAATATACACGTATCTGGTTTGTGACTTGGAGTCACCCAGATCTGTGTCGAAGCTAGCATCGACATAACCCTTTACGACGAGCTCTTCGTCACCTCCATAAGTGAGAAACATATCCTTAGTCCTTTTCAGGTACTTCGGGATATTCTTGACCGCTGTCTAGTGTTCCATGTCGGGATTACTTTGGTACCTTCCTACCAAACTTACGGCAAGGTATACATCAAGTCTGCTACACAGCATGGCATACATAATAGACCTATGGCCGAGGCATAGGGGATGACACTCATCTTTTCTCTATCTTCTGCCGTGGTCGGGCATTGAGCCGTGCTCAATCTCACACCTTGCAATACAGGCAAGAACCCCTTCTTGGACTGATCCATATTGAACTTCTTCAATATCTTGTCAAGGTACGTGCTTTGTGAAAGACCAATGAGGCGTCTCGATCTATCTCTATAGATCTTGATGCCTAATATGTAAGCAGCTTCTCCAAGGTCCTTCATTGAAAAACACTTATTCAAGTAGGCCTTTATGCTTTCCAAGAGTTCTATATCATTTCCCATCAATAGTATGTCATCCACATATAATATGAGAAATGCTACAGAGCTCCCACTCACTTTCTTGTAAACACAGGCTTCTCCATAAATCTGCGTAAACCCAAACGCTTTGATCATCTCATCAAAACGAATGTTCCAACTTCGAGATGCTTGCACCAGCCCATAGATCGAGCATTGGAGCTTGCATACCTTGTCAGCATTCTTAGGATCGACAAAACCTTCCGGCTGTATCATATACAATTCTTACTTAAGGAAACCATTAAGGAATGCCGTTTTGACGTCCATTTGCCATATCTCATAATCATAGAATGCGGCAATTGCTAACATGATTCTGACAAACTTCAGCTTTGCTACGGGTGAGAAGGTCTCATCGTAGTCAACCCCATGAACTTGTCGATAATCCTTAGCGACAAGCCGAGCCTTATAGATGGTTACATTACCATCCGCGTCTGTCTTCTTCTTAAAGATCCATTTATTTTCTATGGCTCGCCGATCATCGGGCAAGTCATTCAAAGTCCATACTTCATTTTCATACATGGATCCTATCTCGGATTTCATGGCTTCAAGCCATTTGTCGGAATCCGGGCCCGCCATCGCTTCTTCATAGTTTGAAGGTTCACCATTGTCTAACAACATGATTTCCAGGACAGGGTTGCCGTACCACTCTGGTGCAGAACGTGTCCTTGTGGACCTACGAAGTTCGGTAGCAACTTGATCTGAAGTTTCATGATCATCATCATTAGCTTCCTCTCTAGTCGGTGCAGGCACCACAGAAACATTTTCTTGAGCTGCGCCACTCTCCGGTTCAAGAGGAAATACTTCATCAAGTTCTACTTTCCTCCCACTTACTTCTTTCGAGAGAAACTCTTTCTCTAGAAAGGATCCATTCTTGGCAACAAAGATCTTGCCTTCGGATCTGAGGTAGAAGGTATACCCAATAGTTTCCTTAGGGTATCCTATGAAGACGCATTTTTCCGATTTGGGTTCGAGCTTTTCAGGTTGAAGTTTCTTGACATAAGCATCACATCCCTAAACTTTCAGAAACGTCAGCTTAGGTTTCTTCCCAAACCACAATTTATACGGTGTCGTCTCAACGGATTTTGACGGAGCCCTATTTAAAGTGAATGCGACAGTCTCTATAGCATAACCCCAAAATGATAGCGGTAGATCAGTAAGAGACATCATAGATCGCACCATATCTAATAGTGTGACTACGACATTCAGGCACACCATTACGCTGAGGTGTTCCAGGCGGCGTGATTTGTGAAACAATTCCACATTTCCTTAAGTGTGTGCCAAATTCGTGATTCAGATATTCTCCCCATGATCTAATCGTAAGAACTTGATTTTCCTGTCACGTTGATTCTCAACCTCACTCTGAAATTCCTTGAACTTTTCAAAGGTCTCAGACTTGTGTTTCATTAAGTAGACATACCCATATCTACTTAAGTCATCCATGAGGGTGAGAACATAGTGATAACCACCGCGAGCTTCAACGCTCATTGAACCGCACACATCAGTATGTATGATTTCCAATAAGTTGGTTGCTCGCTCCATTGTTCCCGGGAATGGAGTCTTGGTCATTTTCCCCATGAGGCATGGTTCGCACGTGTCAAATGATTCATAATCAAGAGACTCCAAAAGTCCATCTGCATGGAGTTTCTCATGCGTTTGACACCAATGTGACCAAGGCGGCAGTGCCACAAGTATGTGGGACTATCATTGTCAACCTTACACTTCTTGGCATTCACACTATGAACATGTGTAACATCACGCTCGAGATTAAACAAGAATAAACCATTGACCAACGGGGCATGACCATAAAACATATCTCTCAAATGAAATGGAACAACCATTATTCTCGGATTTAAATGAGTAGCCATCTCGCATTAAACGATATCCAGATACAATGTTCATGCTCAAAGCTGGTACTAAATAACAATTATTGAGGTTTAAAACTAATCCTGTAGGTAAATGTAGAGGCCGTGCCGACAGCGATCACATCGACCTTGGAACCATTCCCGACGCGCATCGTCACCTCGTCCTTCGCCAGTCTCCGCTTATTCTGCAACTCCTGTTTTGAGTTACAAATATGAGCAACGGCACCGGTATCAAATACCCAGGAGCTACTACGAGCGCTGGTTAGGTACACACCAATAACATGTATATCACATATACCTTTGGTATTGCCGGCCTTCTTATCCGCTAAGTACTTGGGGCAGTTCCGCTTCCAATGATCGTTTCCCTTGCAATAAAATCACTCACTCTCAGGATTGGGTCCATGCTTTGGCTTCTTCCCGGCAACTCCCTTGCCATCCTTCTTGAAGTTCTTCTTACCCTTGCCTTTCTTGAACTTGGTGGTTTTATTCACTATCAACACTTGATGTTCGTTTTTGATCTCCACCTCCGCTGATTTCAGCATTGAACATACCTCAGGAATGGTCTTTTCCATCCCCTGCATATTGAAGTTCATCACAAAGCTCTTGTAGCTACGTGGGAGCGACTGAAGGATTCTGTCAACGACCACATCATCCGGGAGATTAACTCCCAGCTGAGATAAGCGGTTGTGCAACCTAGACATTTTGAGTATGTGCTCGTTGACAGAACTATTCTCCTCCATCTTACAACTGTAGAACTTGTCAGAGACTTCATATCTCTCGACCCGGGCATGAGCTTGGAAAACCATTTTCAGCTCTTGGAACATCTCATATGCTCCGTGCTGCTCAAAACGCTTTTGGAGCCCCAGTTCTAAGCTGTAAAGCATGCTGCACTGAACCAGGGAGTAATCATCACTACGCGACTGCCAGGCGTTCATAACGTCTTGAGTTGCTGGGAAAGCAGGTGCATCACCTAGCGGTGCTTCAAGGACATATGCTTTCTTGACAGCTATGAGGATAATCCTCAGGTTACGGACCCAGTCCGTGTAGTTGCTACCATAGTCTTTCAGCTTGGTTTTCTCTAGGAACGCGTTGAAGTTGAGGGCAACATTAGCGTGGGCCATTTGATCTACAAGACATATTGCAAAGTTTTAGACTATGTTCATGATAATTAAGTTCATCTAATCAAATTATTTAATGAACTCCCACTCAGATAGACATCCCTCTAGTCATCTAAGTGATACATGATCCGAGTCAACTAGGTCGTGTCCGATCATCACGTGAGACGGGCTAGTCATCATGGGTGAACATCTTCATGTTGATCGTATCTTCTATACGACTCATGTTCGACCTTTTGGTCTTCCGTGTTCCGAGGCCATGTCTGTACATGCTAGGCTCCTCAAGTCAACCTAAGTGTATTGCGTGTGTAAATCTGGCTTACACCCGTTGTATGCGAACGTTAGAACCTATCACACCCGATCATCACGTGGTGCTTCGGAACAACAGACCTTAGCAACGGTGCACAGTTAGGGGGAACACAATTCTTGATATTTTAATGAGGGATTATCTTATTTATGCTACCGTCATTCTATATCATTTTGCTCCTTTTGATCTCCATCTTCGGGGCGTCATGATCATCATCATCACCGGCATGACACCATGATCTCCATCATCGTGTCTTCATGAAGTTGTCTCACCAACTATTACTTCTACTACTATGGCTAACGATTTAGCAATAAAGTAAAGTAATTACATGACGTTTATGTTGACACATAGGTCATAAATAAATTAAGACAACTCCTATGGCTCCTGTCGGTTTTCATACTCATCGACATGCAAGTCGTGATTCCTACTACAAGAACATGATCAAACTCATACATCACATATATCATTCATCACATCCTTTTGGCCATATCACATCACACGGCATATGCTGCAAAAACAAGTTAGACGTCCTCTAATTGTTGTTGCAAATTTTTTACGTGGCTGCTATAGGTTTGTTAGCAAGAATGTTTCTTACCTACGCCAAAACCACAACGTGATATGCCAATTTCTATTTACCCTTCATAAGGACCCTTTTCATCGAATCCGATCCGACTAAAGTTGGAGAGACAGACACCCGCTAGCCACCTTATGCAACTAGTGCATGTCAGTCGGTGGAACCTGTCTCATGTAAGTGTACGTGCAAGGTCGGTCCGGGCCGCTTCATCCCACGGTGCCGCCAAATCAAGATAAGACTAGTAACGACAAGTAAATTGACAAAATCGATGCCCACAACAACTTGTGTTCTACTCGTGCATAGAAACTACGCATAGACCTAGCTCATGATGCCATTGTTGGGGATCATTGCAGAAATTAAAAAATTTCTACGCATCACCAAGATCAATCTATTGAGAGACTAGCAATGAGAGAGAGGGGAGTGCATATTCATACCCTTGAAGATCGCGATGCGGAAGCATTACAAGAACGTGGATGAAGGAGTCGTACTCGTAGCGATTCAGATCACGGTTGATTCCGATCTAAGCACCGAGCGACGGCGCCTCCGCGTTCAACACACGTACAGCCCGGGGACGTCTCCTCCTTCTTGATCCAGCAAGGGGTGAGGAGAAGTTGAGGGAGAGCTCCGGCAGCACGACGGCATGGTGGCGGTGGAGCTCGTAGTTCTCCGGCAGAGCTTCGCTAAGCGCTACGGAGGAGGAGAAGGTGTAGGAAGGGGAAATGGCTGCGCTAGGAGAAGGGGTGCGGTTGCCCTCCCACCCCCACTATTTATAGGGGAAAGGGGAGAGGGGGCTGGCCCCCTAGATCCATCTAGAGGGGGGCGGCAGCCCCTTGGGGGGGCAGCGACCCCCTTAGGGTTTCCAACTAGGGGGGCGCCCGCCCGGGGGGGGGGGCAGCGGCCCCCTAGGGTTTCCAACCCTAGGCGCCTTGGGCCCTTGGGGGGGCGCACCAGCCCACTAAGGGGCTGGTTCCCACTCAACTACAGCCCATTAGGTCCTTCGGGGCAGGTGGACCCTCCCGTTGGACCCCCGGAACCCCTTCGGTGGTCCCGGTACAATACCGATAAACCCGAAACCTTTCCGGTGACTGAAACTGGACTTCCCATATATAGATCTTCACCTCGGGACCATTCCGGAACTCCTCGTGACGTCTGGGATCTCATCCGGGACTCCGAACAGCTTTAGGCAACCACATACAATTCCCATTACAACTCTAGCATCACCGAGCCTTAAGTGTGTAGACCCTACGGGTTCGGGAACCATGCAGACATGACCGAGACATCTCCCCGGCAATAACCAACAGCGGGATCTGGATACCCATGTTGGCTCCCACATGTTCCACAATGAACTCATCAGATGAACCACGATGTCAAGGATTCAATCAATCCCGTATACGATTCCCTTTGTCTACCGGTATAGCACTTGCCCGAGATTCGATCGCTGGTATACCGATACCTTGTTCAATATCATTTCGGCAAGTCTCTTTACTCGTTCCGTAACACATCATCCCATGACCAACCCCTTAGTCACACTGAGCTCATTACGATGATGTCTTACCGGGTGGGCCCAGATATACCTCTCCGTCATACGGAGTGACAAATCCCAGTCTCGATTCGTGCCAACCCAACAGATACTTTTGGGGATACCCGTGGTGTACCTTTATAGCCACCCAGTTACATTGTGATGTTTGGCACACCCAAAGTACCCTTACGGTATCCGGGAGTTGCACAATCTCATGGTCTAAGGAAAAGATACTTTACATTAGAAAGGCTTTAGCAGACGAACTACACGATCTTGTGCTATGCTTAGGATTGGGTCTTGTCCATCACATCATTATCCTAATGATGTGATCCCATTATCAATGACATCCTATGTCCATGGTTAGGAAATCGTAACCATCTATTGATCAACGAGCTAGTCAACTAGAGGCTCATTAGGGACATGTTGTGGTCTATGTATTCACACATGTATTACGATTTCCGGATAACACAATTATAGCATGAACAATAGACAATTATCATGAACAAGGAAATATAATAATAACCATTTTATTATTGCCTCTAGGGCATATTTCCAACACGCTCTCCATACTATTTTGGCAACCGAGCAACCAAAGAAGAGATGTTGTGTTGTTTCTATCTCCCGACAGAAGGAACAAGTCGGATTACCAGGCCAACGGCAATATCTCATCACCTGCCTGGTAAGAATGGCATTCTGGAACATCTGCCATAGGAAAATTTGGATTTTGAGAGGAAGTTTTGCCTCCCAAATCCATTTGAAATTACACCCACTAAGGGGTTTCTCCAACCACCTGTACATCAATTTAGTAGTATATCGAGTTGTTTTATTCAGCCCCCAGTAAACAATATCACTCTCCTGTGTGAGCCCCAGGTCATTCTCCATGTTACAAATTGACTCCCAGTGACTCTCAAGCTCAGGGTCATGCCTTCTTCTAAAGAAGGTATTCCTGTCCACCCAAGGTAGGCAGTTCACCGTGCATTCTTGGTCCGTGCATATACTAAATAAGCGAGGAAACAGTTCCATAAACGAGGTCAACCCATTAATGGAGTCTTTCCATAGTCTAGTTATGTTCCCAGACTTAGTATCAATTTTCCTCCCAGCCATATACACTTCTTTGATTTTCAACAAGTTTTTCCAACACGGGGAGTCCGAAAACGGGGGGTAACAGAAGCAACAGAATGGTTTCGTAAGTATCTGGCCTTCACTATATCCTGCCACACCCCATCTTGGGTGTCTAATTTCCACCACCATTTACCATAAGGCTAATGTTTTGCTTACGGAGATCCTTCACTCCGAGCCCCCCTTTGCACTTAGATCGACATATTCTACTCCATTTCACAAGGTAGTACCGATGTTTTTTGTGACAACCTTGCCAGAAAAAACGTCTTCTGTGCTTATCTAGCCTCTCAATGAACGTCTTGTTCATCAGCCACATAGACATGTGGTAGAGAGATAACTGAGTGACAACTAAAGTCAGCTGTGTATGTCTCCCCCCACTAGAAGCAGCATTGCCAACCCAGCCGCCAAACCTTTTAAGGTATTTAACAACAATAAACTCCCAATCAGAGTTTTTTCAGGGAAGTAAAACTCACTCGCATGCCCAGATATTTCAAAGGAAAATGCCCAGTGTCACAGTTAAACATATCGACATAAGTTTTGTCTATCACCTCATCACCTCCCATCGTTAAAATTTCACTTTTTTGAAAGTTGACTTTAAGCCCAGACATCATCTCGAAGATGTACAGAAGGAGCTTAAGATTGAGAGCATTATCAAAGTTATGATCAAGACAAATAATTGTATCATCGGCTGATGTCTACTACACAACCTTCTTCTTGTAGACATTGTTGGGCCTCCAAGTGCAGAGGTTTGTAGGACAGTAGCAAATTTCCCTCAAGTGGATGACCTAAGGTTTATCAATCCGTAGGAGGCGTAGGATGAAGATGGTCTCTCTCAAGCAACCCTGCAACCAAATAACAAAGAGTCTCTTGTGTCCCCAACACACCCAATACAATGGTAAATTGTATAGGTGCACTAGTTCAACGAAGAGATGGTGATAGAAGTGCAATATGGATGGTAGATAAAGGTATTTGTAATCTCAAATTATAAAAATAGCAAGGTAACTAATGATAAAAGTGAGCATAAACGGTATTGCAATGTGTGGAAACAAGGCCTAGGGTTCATACTTTCACTAGTGTAAGTCCTCTCAACAATACTAACATAATTGGATCATAAAACTATCCCTCAACATGCAACAAAGAGTCACTCCAAAGTCACTAATAGCGGAGAACGAACGAAGAGATTATGGTAGGGTATGAAACCACCTCAAAGTTATTCTTTCCAATCAATCCGTTGGGCTATTCCTATAATTGTCACAAACAGCCCTAGAGTTCGTACTAGAATAACACCTTAAGATACAAATCAACCAAAACCCTAATGTCACCTAGATACTCCAATGTCACCTCAAGTATCCGTGGGCATGATTATACGATATGCATCACACAATCTCAGATTCATCTATTCAACCAACACAAAGGACCTCAAAGAGTGCCCCAAAGTTCTACCGGAGAATCACGACGAAAACGTGTGCCAACCCCTATGCATAGGTTCATGGGCGGAACCCGCAAGTTGGTCACCAAAACATACATCAAGTGAATCACGTGATATCCCATTGTCACCACAGATATCCACGGCAAGACATACATCAAGTGTTCTCAAATCTTTAAAGACTCAATCCGATAAGATTACTTCAAAGGGGAAACTCAATTCATTACAAGAGAGAAGAGGGGGAGGAGAAACATAAGGATCCAACTATAATAGCAAAGCTCGCGATACATCAAGATCGTATCATCTCAAGAACACGAGAGAGAGAGAGAGATCAAACACATAGCTACTGGTACATACCCTCAGCCCCGAGGGAGAACTACTCCCTCCTCGTCATGCAGAGCACCGGGATGATGAAGATGGCCACCGGAGAAGGATTGCCCCCTCCGGCAGGATGCCGGAACGGGTCTAGATTGGTTTTCGGTGGCTATGGAGGCTTCTGGCGGCGGAACTCCCGATCTATCTTGCGTTCTGGAAGTTTTAGGTCACGTAGGTATATATGGGTGCAGGAGGTACGTCAGGGGAGACACGAGGGTCCCACGAGACAGGGGAGCGCACCCACCCTCATGAGCACCTCGTTCCTTCCTTGACGTGGGGTCCAAGTCCATCAGGTGTGTTTCCTTCCAAAAATAACTTCTCCACTTGATTTCGTTCCGTTTCGACTCCGTGTGATATTCCTTTTCTTCAAAACACTAAAATAGGCATAAAACAGCAAATCTGGGCTGGGCCTCCGGTTAATAGGTTAGTCCCAAAAATAATATAAAAGTGGATAATAAAGCCCAATATTACCCAAAACAGTAGATAATATAGCATGGAGCAATCAAAAATTATAGATACGTTGGAGATGTATCAAGCATCCCCAAGCTTAATTCCTGCTCGCCCTCGAGTAGGTAAATGATAAAAAAGATAATTTTTGATGTGGAATGCTAGTTGGCATAATTTCATTGTAATTCCTCTTACTTGTGATATGAATATTCAGATCCATAAGATTCAAGACAAAAGTTCATATTGACATAAAAATAATAATACTTCAAGCATACCAACTAAGCAATCATGTCTTCTCAGAATAACATGGCCAAAGAAAGTTATCCCTACAAAATCATATAGTCTGGCTATGCTCCATCTTCACCACACAAAATATTTAAATCATGCACAACCCCGATGACAAGCCAAGCAATTGTTTCATACTATTGATGTTCTCAAAATTTTTCAATCTTCACGCAATACATGAGCGTGAGCCATGGACATAGCACTATAGGTGGAATAGAATGGTGGTTGTGGAGAAGACAAAAAGGGAGAAGATAGTCTCACATCGACTAGGCGTATCAACGGGCTATGGAGATGCACATCAATAGATATCAATGTGAGTGAGTAGGGATTGCCATGCAACGGATGCACTAGAGCTATAAATGTATGAAAGCTCAACAAAAGAAACTAGTGGGTGTGCATCCAACTCGCTTTCTCATGAAGACCTAGGGCATTTTTGAGGAAG
This sequence comes from Triticum aestivum, assembly GCF_018294505.1. Lineage (NCBI taxonomy): Eukaryota > Viridiplantae > Streptophyta > Magnoliopsida > Poales > Poaceae > Triticum > Triticum aestivum. The sequence goes on from NC_057794.1 coordinate 595,835,341, forward strand.
CCCATCATTGGAATATACAAGCCAAGTTCTATAATGTAAAATTCCCACTAGTATGTGAAAGTGACAGCATAGGAGACTCTCTATCATGAAGATCATGGTGCTACTTTGAAGCACAAGTGTGGTAAAAGGATAGTAGCATTGTCCCTTTTATTTTTTTATTTTCTTTTTATTTGGCCTTTCTATTTTTTTACTTGGCCTTTCTATTTTTGGCCTTTTTTTGGGACAATGCTCTATTGAATGATGATCATCACACTTCTATTTATTTACAACTCAATTATACAACTCGATACTAGAACAAAGATGACTCTATATGAATGCCTCCGGCGGTGTACCGGGATATGCAATGAATCAAGAGTGACATGTATGAAAGAATTATGAACGGTGGCTTTGCCACAAATACTATGTCAACTACATGATCATGCTAAGCAATATGACAATGATGAAGCGTGTCATAATAAACGGAATGGTGGAAAGTTGCATGGCAATATATCTCTGAATGGATATGGAAATGCCATAATAGGTAGGTATGGTGGCTGTTTTGAGGAAGGTATATGGTGGGTTTATGGTACCGGCGAAAGTTGCGCGGTACTAGAGAGGCTAGCAATGGTGGAAGGGTGAGAGTGCGTATAATCCATGGACTCAACATTAGTCATAAAGAACTCACATACTTATTGCAAAAATCTATTAGTTATCGAAACAAAGTACTACGCGCATGCTCCTAGGGGGATAGATTGGTAGGAAAAGACCATCGCTCGTCCCCGACCGCCACTCATAAGGAAGACAATCAATAAATAAATCATGCTCCGACTTCATCACATAACGGTTCACCATACGTGCATGCTACGGGAATCACAAACTTCAACACAAGTATCTCTCAAATTCACAACTACTCAACTAGCATGACTCTAATATCACCATCTCCATATCTCAAAACAATTATCAAGTATCAAACTTCTCTTAGTATTCAACACACTCATAAGAGAATTTTATTATTCTTGAATACCTAGCATATTAGGATTTTAAGCAAATTACCATGCTATTTAAGACTCTCAAAATAATCTAAGTGAAGCATGAGAGTTCATCTATTTCTTCAAAATAAACTACCACCATGCTCTAAAAGATATAAGTGAAACGCTAGAGCAAATGACAAACTACTCCGAAAGATATAAGTGAAGATCAATGAGTAGTTGAATAATTATGCAACTATGTGAAGACTCTCTAACATTTAATAATTTCAGATATTGGTATTTTATTCAAACAGCAAGCAAAGCAAAATAAAATGACATCTAAGAATAGCAAACATCATGTGAAGAAGCAAAAACTTAGGATCAACCGATACTAACCGATAGTTGTTGAAGAAGAAAGGTGGGATGCCAACCGGGGCATCCCCAAGCTTAGATGCTTGAGACTTCTTGAAATATTATCTTGGGGTGCCTTGGGCATCCCCAAGCTTGAGCTTTTGTGTCTCCTTAATTCCTCTCATATCACGGTCTCCCTAAATCTCAAAAGCTTCATCCACACAAAACTCAACAAGGACTCGTGAGATAAGTTAGTATAAACCATTGCCAAAACCTTATCATACTCTACTGTAGCAAACCACTAAAATTATTATTCAACATTGCATACTAAATGCCTCTGCATATTTAATAGTCCTATCCTCAAATAGAATCATTAAAGAAGCAAACATATGCAAACAATGCAAACATAACAGCAATCTGCCTAAACAGGATAGTCTGTAAAGAATGCAGCAACATCCATACTTCCCTAGCTCCAAAAATTATGAAATAAAATTCCACTGTAGTAAATTTATCAGAGCTTAATATGCAAAAGGTTTCAACATTTTATCACATTCTGACTTTTCTAGGGAATTATTGCAACAGCGGTAAACTTTCTGTTTTCAAACAGCAACATGTATACTTGTAACATAGGCATAGTAAAGGCTATCAATGCCACTTTTATTGAAATAAAAGATGCAAAAACATTGTTCTAAATAACATCAAGCAAATCCTAACAAAATAAATTGACGCTCCAAGCAAAACACATATCATGTGGTGAATAAAAATATAGCTCCAAGTAAAGTTACCGATGAAGAAGACGAAAGAGGGGATGCCTTCCGGGGCATCCCCAAGCTTAGGCTCTTGGTTATCCTTGAATATTACCTTGGGGTGCCTTGGGCATCCCCAAGCTTAGGCTCTTGCCACTCCTTATTCCATAGTCCATCGAATCCTTACCCAAAACTTGAAAACTTCACAACACAAAACTTAACAGAAAACTCGTAAGCTCCGTTAGTATAAGAAAATAAATACCACTTCAAGGTACTGTAATGAACTCATTATTTATTTATATTGGTGTTAAACCTACTGTATTCCAACTTCTCTATGGTTTATAAACTATTTTACTAGCCATAGATTCATCAAAATAAGTAAACAACACATGAAAACAGAATCTGTCAAAAACAGAACAGTCTGTAGTAATCTGGATCAAACGTATACTTCTGGAACTCATAAAATTCGAAAATAAATTGCTGGACCTATGGAATTTATCTATTGATCATCTGCAAAAAGAATTAACTAAATATCACTCTCCAAATAAAAATGGCAGTAGTTCTCGTGAGCGCTAAAGTTTCTGTTTTTGACAGCATGATCAACAAGACTTTCCCCAAGTCTTCCCAAAGGTTCTACTTGGCACAAACACTAATTAAAAGCATAAAACCACATCTAAACAGAGGCTAGATGAATTATTTATTACTAAACAGGAACAAAAAGAAAGGAACAAAAATAAAGTTGGGTTGCCTCCCAACAAGCGCTATCGTTTAACGCCCCTAGCTAGGCATGATGATTTCAATGATGCTCACATAAAGGATGGGAATTGAAACATAAAGAGAGCATCATGAAGAATATGCCTAGCACATTTAAGTCTAACATACTTGCTATGCATAGGGATTTTTTGAGCAAACAACTTGTGGGAACAATAATCAACTAGCATAGGAGGGTAAAACAAGCATAACTTCAAAGCTTTAAGCACATAGAGAGGAAACTTGATATTATTGCAATTCCTACAAGCATATATTCCTCCCTCATAATAATTTTCAGTAGCATCATGAATGAATTCAACAATATAACCAGCACCGACATCATTCTTTTCATGATCTACAAGCATAGAATTTTTACTACTCTCCACATAAGAAAAATTCTTCTCATGAATAATAGTGGGAGTATCATAAGAGACTTCAATATTATAAATTGTTTCCACATTAAAAGAGTAATGTTCAGAAAAGGGGTAACCATAATCATGACAAGTTTTATAAATATAATCCTCACTACTTTTTATAGCATATGTATCATCACAAAATTATCATAAGGCAGGACGGGCATGTTATTATCATTATAGTGCATATCAAATTTTGTAGACACCAATGTAATCTTCATTAAAGCGTAGCATCCAAGCTTGGGACAAACATTAATTTGCAGCAAATCTACTTCTCAAATATGTCATCCTCAATCAAACATCGCTTTCCCCAAGCTTTGGGCTGTTTCGTAATCATAAGAATAATCTCTCATCATTAATAGGTAATGGGATAGCACCATAGTATAAGCAATTATTATTATTCTTCCAAGCATGTGCCAAGAATATTTTTCAAGCTATCAAGACCGTATCCATTATCTTCCCTATTTGGTGTGTATCTTGCAACACCAGTCTACTCCACAAAAATTGACATTTTATACCGGAGGCCCCATTTTTCATCATAAACTAGTGCAATCCATCATTAGCATCATGGATATTCAAAGAATTCATACTAACAACATTGCAATCATGCTCATCATTCAAAATATTTAGTGCCAACATTTTATAGATTCTCTTCTTCTAGCACTTGAGCACAATTATCCTTTCCATCATACTCACGAAAGATATTAAAAAGGTGAAGCGTATGAGACAAACTCAATTCCATTTTTTATAGTTTTCTTTTATAAACTAAACTAGTGATAAAACAAGAAACTAAAAGACTCGATTGCAAGATCTAAAGATATACCTTCAAGCACTAACCTCCCCGGCAACGGCGCCAGAAAAGAGCTTGATGTCTACTACACAACCTTCTTCCTGTAGACGTTGTTGGGCCTCCAAGTGCAGAGGTTTGTAGGACAGTAGCAAATTTCCCTCAAGTGGATGACCTAAGGTTTATCAATCCGTAGGAGGCGTAGGATGAAGATGGTCTCTCTCAAGCAACCCTGCAACCAAATAACAAAGAGTCTCTTGTGTCCCCAACACACCCAATACAATGGTAAATTGTATATGTGCACTAGTTCGGCGAAGAGATGGTGATGGTGATACAAGTGCAATATGGATGGTAGATAAAGGTATTTGTAATCTCAAATTATAAAAATAGCAAGGTAACTAATGATAAAAGTGAGCGTAAACGGTATTGCAATGTGTAGAAACAAGGCCTAGGGTTCATACTTTCACTAGTGTAAGTCCTCTCAACAATACTAACATAATTGGATCGTAAAACTATCCCTCAACATGCAACAAAGAGTCACTCCAAAGTCACTAATAGCGGAGAACGAACGAAGAGATTATGGTAGGGTATGAAACCACCTCAAAGTTATTCTTTCCAATCAATCCGTTGGGCTATTCCTATAATTGTCACAAACAGCCCTAGAGTTCGTACTAGAATAACACCTTAAGATACAAATCAATCAAAACCCTAATGTCACCTAGATACTCCAATGTCACCTCAAGTATCTGTGGGCATGATTGTACGATATGCATCACACAATCTCAATTCATCTATTCAACCAACACAAAGGACCTCAAAGAGTGCCCCAAAGTTCTACCGGAGAATCACGACGAAAACGTGTGCCAACCCCTATGCATAGGTTCATGGGCGGAACCCGCAAGTTGGTCACCAAAACATACATCAAGTGAATCACGTGATATCCCATTGTCACCACAGATATCCACGGCAAGACATACAGCAAGTGTTCTCAAATCTTTAAAGACTCAATCCGATAAGATTACTTCAAAGGGGAAACTCAATTCATTACAAGAGAGAAGAGGGGGGAGGAGAAACATAAGATCCAACTATAATAGCAAAGCTCGCGATACATCAAGATCGTATCATCTCAAGAACATGAGAGAGAGAGAGAGAGAGAGATCAAACACATAGCTACTGGTACATACCCTCAGCCCCGAGGGAGAACTACTCCCTCCTCGTCATGGAGAGCACCGGGATGATGATGATGGCCACCGGAGAAGGATTGCCCCCTCCGGCAGGATGCCGGAACGGGTCTAGATTGGTTTTCGGTGGCTACGGAGGCTTCTGGCGGTGGAACTCCCGATCTATCTTGCGTTCTGGAAGTTTTAGGTCACGTAGGTATATATGGGTGCAGGAGGTACGTCAGGGGAGCCACGAGGGTCCCATGAGACAGGGGGGCGCGCCCTAGGGGGGGGGGCTCACCCTTGTGAGCACCTCGTTCCTTCCTTGACGTGGGGTCCAAGTCCATCAGGTGTGTTTCCTTCCAAAAATAACTTCTCTAGTTGATTTCGTTCCGTTTCGACTCCGTATGATATTCCTTTTCTTCAAAACACTGAAATAGGCATAAAACAGCAAAATCTGGGTTGGGCCTCTGGTTAATAGGTTAGTCCCAAAAATAATATAAATGTGGATAATAAAGCCCAATATTGCCCAAAACAGTAGATAATATAGCATGGAGCAATCAAAAATTATAGATACGTTGGAGACGTATCATCGGCATATTGCAAAACTGCAACCCCTTTAAGGATAAGGTCCGGGGCCAGTCCAACCAGGAGCCCATCAAAAGGAGTTTTTAGTTTCTCCCATAGCAAAACATTTTAACAACGGCGAAGGTTTTACGTTCGGGCTTGCGTAACCGTCTTACTATTGTTGCCTCGTATGAGCTGGGCGCTTTTGCTTCTGTCGATGCGCGATTTTTCGATTCTTCGATGAGCCGGGTCGACGCTTTCTAATAAATGGTGGCGGCTTATCCATTGAGGGTGCCAGTGACCTCGTGCACGGACCTGGCAAGGATGGCCTCGCTGCTCTCGTTTGGTGCGGCAATACCCTCAACAGGGTTGAGATCTTCTCTTGGTTACTGCTCAAATCACAGTTGGATACAACAGCAAACATGTTTTGCAGGCATATCTTGCCAAAGCAACTCGTTGAATGCGCCAACAAGCATAGTAAGTTACATGTTGTCTTCTGTCTTGGGGTGCGTCGAGGTGATGAGCAACACGGAGACGGACACCATCGAAGAACTAGGTGTCGTCGGGGCGAGGAAGACAGGTGACAGGCAAAGAGCTTGCGATTGGGAATAACAGTCACCTCGGGGCGAGGAAGACAGACGGCTGGGCGATCTCACGGTGGGGCCCCGTAGGCACATCGGGGTGTAGGAGGAAAACTCGGGTGGCGGCGACACAATGGGAGGAGTGAGAAAATTAACATTTAGCCGAGTGTCGATTTGTTGGGCATAGAAGAAAGACTCGACGAAAAAGAGAAGAAATAAACAAGGCGTTCCTTTTCAATTAATGGTGGTACTTGCTCTCTAAATGTTACCAAACTGCAGTTTCGAGGGTGTTGCAGCCTCCCCTGAGATTTTCTAGTCTTGTGGTGCCCCCACCACCATGAGTTTCACTAAACAATAAACTCCCCACCCATGACTCCCCTATCTCTCTCCCCACTCGGACTGTTCAAGGAGTCAACCTAGTTATCGACCCAATCTTGGTGGGCGAGGTGTTTAGGGTTTGGAGGTGTTTAGGATTGATATAATTGGCGTGAAGAAGCAAACTCTACATGAGTACCAGTGCCTTCACCTAGTACTATACCATGTGCTACACCCCCTACGTGATTGCAAAGTCTCAACAACACTCATATCACATTGCGAAAAGAGACTGAAAGCATTGGGGGCAATCCGACTCAGAGTGGATTAAAATTGAGGTGAATAAGTTTAAGCTCGTTGTTGCTCCCGTAGGAGTCGTTGGGTTTCCCCAAAGAGGAAGGGTGATGTGGATAGCAGCAAATCTTTTCCTCGGTTAAGAACCAAGTTTAATCGAACCAGTAGGAGCTTCAAACTAACAAGATAAACAACACCTACACACAAGCAAAATAAAAATGCTTGCAACCAACGCTGCAAGAGGGTTGTCAAGCCCTTGTCTTGCTAGTTACAATATTTAAAACAACTAGATAGATAGGTAGTTGTATAGTAAAACGACAAATAGTAAAGGCAATTTTTGTAGAAGAAAGTATTGATGGAGAATGGGCCCGGGGGCATAGGTTCACTAGAGGTATCTCTCTCGAAAGCAGGCAATTGACATGGTAACAAATTACAATTGGGAAATGGACAAGAATATCAATCTTTATGACTATGATCTTTCATGGCATAACTCATATAGTCACTACGTCCGTGATAAGTAGACCGTTAATTCATCAGAATCTACTACTAATACTCCACCCCAAAACTGCTATCCAGCATGCATCTCAAGGTATTAAGTTTACAAGAAACAGATCATTGCAATAAGCAAGATGACATAATGTAGAGAGAAAGAAATCTAGCAATAAGACTAAACCTCATCATTTTATCCTCAGTGGTGGCATCACCGCCGCCCTGCCCTTTGTGAACCGAGGCTACTGCCGACCGGAGCCTGGCATGCGGGGGACGGAAGGATCAAGTCAGGGTGGCTGTTGTCGGGCAGGGGAATTCGGGGACGGGGGGGCTAGGGCTCGATCGAGTGGATTGATGACTCACAAGTATATGGGATCAATTGTAGCCTTTTCGATAAGTAAGAGTGTTGTACCCAATGAGGAGCAGAAGGAAATGGCAAGTGGTTTTCAGAAAGGTAATGTCTGCAAGTGCTGAAATTATAAGTAACATAGTAGTTTGATAGCAAGATAATTTGTAACGAGCAAGTAATGATAGTAGTAACAAAACTGCAGCAAGGTAGCCCAATCCTTTTGAGGTGAAGGACATTCCAAAACGGTCTCTTATAATAAGCAAAGCGTTCTTGAGGGTACACAGGAATTTCATCTAGTCACTTTCATCATGTTGATTTGATTCGTGTTCGCTACTTTGGTAATTTGATATGTGGGTGGACCGGTGCTTAGGTGTTGTTCTTACTTGAACAAACCTCCTACTTATGATTAACCCCCTCGCAAGCATCCACAACTACGATAAAAGTATTAAGAATAAATTCTAAGCATAGCATTAAACTTTTGAATCCAATCGGTCCCTTACGGAATAACGCATAAACTAGGGTTTAAGCTTCTGTCACTCTCGCAACCCATCATCTAATAACTACTTCACAATGAATTATCTTAGGCCCAAATATGGTGAAGTGTCATGTAGTCGACGTTCACATGACACCACTAAGGGAATCACAACATGCATACTATCAAAATATCGAACACATATCAAGTTCACATGATTACTTGTGACATGATTTCTCTCGTGACCTCAAGAACAAAAGTAACTACTCAAAAGTGATGAACATGCTCAAGATCAGAGGGGTATTAAATAGCATAATGGATCTGAAAATATAATCTTCCACCAAACAAACCATATAGTAATCAACTACAAGATGTAATCAACACTACTAGTCACCAACAAGCACCAATCTATAGTTCCGGTACACAAATTGAACACAAGAGATGAACTAGGGTTTGAGAGGAGATGGTGCTGTTGAAGATGTTGATGGAGATTGCCTTCCCCAAGATGGGAGATTTGTTGGTGATGATGACGCCGATGATTTCCCCCTCCTGGAGGGAAGTTCCCCCGGCGGAATCGCTCCGCCGGAGGGCAGAAGTGCTCCTGCCCAAGTTCCGCCTCGAGACGGCGGCGCTCTGTCCCGAAAGTCCTCTCCTTATTTTTTCTAGGTCAAAATGACTTATATACCAGAAGATGGGCACCGGAGGTGGGCCGGGCTGAGCACAACCCACCAGGGCGCGCCTGGGGGGGGGGGGGCAGGCACGCCCTGGTGTCTTGTGCTCACCAGGTGGCCCCCCTCCGGTGGTTATTTGCTCCAGTATTTCTTATTTTTTCCATAAAAAATCCTCGTGAAGTTTCAGCCCATTTGGAGTTGTGCAGAATAGGTGGCCTGGCATAGCTTTTCCAGGTCCAGATTTTCCAGCTGCCGAAATTCTCCCTCTTTCTGTGTATCTTGCAGATTATGAGAGAAAAGGCATTAGAATTACTCCAAAAAGCATTATTATGCATAAAAACATTATAAATAACAGTAGGTAAACATGATGCAAAATTAACGTATCATGGATCAAAGTGAGGAGGAGGAGGAGGGATTGGGGATTTCCGCGCATGAGCACCTGACCAGCTCTAGGGCTCGGGGGAGTAAGTATTGAGAAACCGAGGGTGCTCGATGGCAAAGATGGCCCCTCCCCTACTTTCCTTTTTTCCTATATATATATTACAAAAATGATAATGAGCGGGCATTCTTGAAACGGTTTATGACGCGGACATCCAATCAATCAATCCCTTTAGAGCATCTTCAACATCAACTCTATTTTTGAGCACGTAGGGCATGAGATGGCAAAAGGTGCCCTCTAACATCTACCCAATCCTAAGAATTGTGCAAAAAAATGTTGGGTAGCTAAAAAAGGCTCCTCGTGAGGCAAATTCGGGGCACTTGGGGCGGGGGAATGGGACGGTCAATCCCTATACTATTCACTAAAAATGGGACCCACTAGCCCAATACCCACGATGCACCAGGGCGCTCCATTTCCTAGGAGTTTAGTAACTCTAGGGATGAAAGTTTTAATATGCCCTTTTATTTCCTCTCCCGACTCTAAGAGGCTAGGACAATCCTTCCCCTTCGGACTTCATCGACGAGCCTGTGGACTCACTTTCCCTCTGCTTGCCGCTCCGACGACCGGTAGTGGGGAGAGGAATCTTGATGTCTCCGCTCTGGTTAGTAGTTTAGGTTAGGATATTTTTAATCCTCGCGTTGAGTTTTTCTTCCTGGCTTTGATCCTTCCCGAGTTCATTCGTCTGGACATAGTCGATGAAGCATACCGTTTATTGTCTACATGAAAAAAGAACAACTCACATATTGAACGCCACATATAATACTTACCCGAACTCAACATCTCGGCTCCTTCTTAACTTATGTATGAAACTTAAAGAAATTTCACCGTTGCCCTATGTCATCCTTAGTCAAATTCGCACTTGTCTCATCTTTTCCCCGGATAGTCTCTGGCATGTCCCACTCCGCGTCGTGTACGCCCCACACATCTCCGTGCCTTCCTTAACGGTCTGTGTATGCATGATCATGTCACGATGCGCTCAAGACTCCTCCGAACCTTGTACGCACATCGCCATCCCATCACGCACACCACAGACCCTCACGCTACCATCTTCATACACAACCATGTACAAAGAAATAAAGCCAAACCCCATCATATAAGCCTTCCCGTGTGCAGTTCACCGTGAAGATAACTCCACCACCACGTGCTAGGTTGTAGGTCAATTAGCTTTTTCTACCTTTTCCTTCGATGGATAGCACCGGTCCTTTGCGAGGCTTTTTTTCACAACAAATTCCGCTTGGTGTCTTCTCACGTAGTTTTTTTAGAACAATCACACTCCACTTTATTCAGTGTTCATAGGGATCATTACAATATCATAGGGACCTCCTAGCCATAAGTGGCGTCCCACCCGAAAAGAAAGTGAAAAATTTGCAAGACAATGGGCTTCAAAATTGCAATTTCTACTTTCGTGGAACTGGTCCTCTCATGTAGCTACTTCCGCTACTACCTGCCACGCATGCATAGAGCTCCTATGGGGCGCGTTAAGCGCCACGGAAGCGTCCAGGTGCCCACGGGCCATCGCTTGTCGGCCGGCCGATGTATGCCGAGCGCTTGATCGCATTTAACATGCCATGCCAACCCTTGACTTATGGAAAAACAAAAAAAAATCACAAAAAAGGAAAAAGATTGTGAATTAAAAAATGTTCATGGATTTTGGAAAAAAGTTCACAAATTTGAAAAAAAATCATCAAATTTGCAAAAAAATCAATTTGGAAAAAGGTTCATCGAATTTGCAAAAAAAAAAAACGATTTGTAAAAGTTCATTGAATTTGAAAAAAAATTCATCAAACTTTGATTTTTAAAAAAGTTAAACAATTTTGCGAAAAAGAAATTCATCGATTTGAAGAAAAAGTTTACGATTAAAAAAAAGTTCATCGAACCAGAAAAAGGAAAAAGAAAATTAAACATAAATATTATTAATTTACAGTGCTTAGTAAGTTCATAGATATGCATGTTCTATGCCTAGTATGCACTCCCGTATTACATATTAGTATGAGATTAATACTGTTAGTGACATCATCACATTGTATTTCTGAATTAAATTAATCAGAAAATTATTAATTTACCCAAGCACTTCGTATAGCTATTGCAAAAGATTTTTATACCGGACCTTGCAAACCGACCTGGTAGTGTAGGCTATCCATGGCAGAGACCGTTAGTCGGAACCACCTCATGAATGGCATCACAAAGACTCAAGAGCATGATGAAGGTGTTGCATTGTCAAAAAAAAAGAAAAGAAGAAGGATGAAGGTGTTGATACTCCAGTTAGGCATTTGTGCTCCAAGAGAGCTTCACGGACAGAAATGCAAGCGTAGATGGCAGGAGTGATGCTGAAGCGAGAAAAACGTGTTTGCAGGGCCTTCGTCCTCAGCGTCGGTGAGCAGCAAACCTCCGCTGAGTAGCAAATATGGGAAAGTTCTGATCTGATAGTGTCTCTGTTTACTCCTGATTTACTTACATATATATCTTTGTTGTTACGTTCATATTTGGGCATTGCAAGAGGCATCATTTTGTCAGCAGTAAGGGAGTTGCACACCTAGCTAGCATAGCAGGAAACAACATTCCTACGGCCAAAAAATATATATGCGGTTCCGTAGCCGTATGATTAGAGCATCATCGACCGTGCTCAACAACAGCAGCAACAAAAAATAGTGAAGCAAGCATTGGAAATAATGGGTAGGGAGGAAAGATGATGATCATGCCGGCCAGCATGAATATGTGTTGAAAGAGCTTAGGTAGCGGGCAAAGGCCATACGAGTAGATTATAGTCAAACAAGAAACATAGGCTTACAAGCCGATGTAAGATGGATAGACTGCCCAAAAGATAAAACTAGTAGCTAAGCTATATGTATGATGACTAATACAATCCTCATGACAAGCTAGTCTCTTCGTCCCATAATATAATAACACTAATATAAGAGCGTTTTTGATACTAGTGCAGTGTCAACTAGTATGCCGTGGAAGAGGTGGATTCAACTAGTAACTTGTCCCACCAGTCGGCAACAGACTTTTTTGGTGGAGCAAACACGAGCAAGCCGATGCCAACTCCAGTCAAAAGGCCAGACGTACATGCCCCCAGAAACTTGTAGTAAGTATTGCGTCTTTCATGGCGTCGACAGAAACGCCTGCAAAACAATACAATACAATAAAAAAAATATACGGATGAGATGGAATATATAACATTGATGAATTGGATTTGTAGCTTAATGAAAGACGTTTTTGCAGCTTAGTCTTAGTACTATCTAATCCATTAGATTTGTAGCTTAGTCTTAGTACTATCTATGGGACATATAACAAACAATATGCGAAATAATAATCAAATGAGACAAGATAGTTACCAGATTGGGTCTTGGGGTCTAGGGTTGATTTGCGAGGAGAGGCGCTGCATGAGAAGCATGTACTTGCGACTCATCCTGCGCGGAACATCGTAGGTGGTAACCATGCCATGCACCTTGTCGAACAGCTCCTCTTTGGCCTCCTCGATCTCCGCCACGCGGGCCGCCGCGTCCCTCATCTCCTCCGGGCTGCAGGGCTTGCTGTGGGCGAGCCGCCGCCTTCCCTCCGCCACGGGCGCTCGCCGGAGCAGAGCGCCACCGCCGAGGCCGAGGCCGAATCTCATCGCCGCCGCCATCGACTTCTTCACTTGATGCCAGATGATCCAATCAATCGATTCTACTCCAGTATATATATCAGATCAGAGGGAGGTGCCTTCGTTCCTGTCTGCAACACGAAGCTCTTTTTTTTTGGGGGATCTGCACGAAGCTCTTTTTCCCTTGCTCGCTCGCCTCAGGTATACTCCAGCCCAAGGCCCAACCCACATATCCACTTTGGCCTTTTTCAGTCCTCCCCTCAAAAGAAAAAAAGGTGATTCGAGCTTGGGGATGAACACGTGCGAGGTCGAGGAGATGCTAAAGGAGTTAGGGGCTCTCCGGAGAGGATCTCGACGACGTTGTGGTTGATGATGAGGAGGCGATTCCAGAAAGGACGACGCGGTGGATGGCCATAGCCCAAGTTCATATGAAAAGAAAAAAAACTATTGCCATTTTTTTGCGGGGTAACTATTGCCATTTTTGGTTCTTTAAGAACATGAGGGTAGCCTGGGACCTGGACAAGGAGGTGACGATTCGGTGGGCAACTTGTACACGTTGCAGTTCTCCCGTCTTTGGGATTTGGAGAGAGTGATGGAGGAGGGGCCTTGGACTTTCCCCGGCAACGCTGTCATGTTGGCACCTTATGATGGCTTCACCAGACTATCTTCCTTTGCCCTAATTAAGATACTCTTGAAATATGGATACAAATCCACGACCTCCCAAATAGATACTACCCGCTACTGAAATCCTTGGCAGCAAAGGTTGGGGAATATGTCTATCCTGAGCCGGAATCCCACGACTTCGAGGGAAACCTTTTCAGGGTGCGAGTTAGGATTAATGTTGTTACTCTTGTTAAGGGGAAGAAGCAGGAGGTGTTCATTGTCAGGTATGAGTGTCTTCCGGACTTGTGTGCTGTGTGTGGATATCTCGGCCATGGCTTCAAAGAATGTAGTGATGGAGTACACCCTCCTTCAGTGCTTGTGTTGAAAATTATCTCACCAAAATTAGGCCTCCTTAATTTTAGGCAACAAAATGACCAAAATTTATCCTCGATAGGTCAAGTTGGCATGCGTGAAAAAAATCGAACAACTCAATAAGGTCGGACTTGGTAATGTCCTAGAAGTTCTGATAAAAATCTACGGGGAAACCATTAGGACCTGGAGCTTTGTTATGTTCAATTTGGAACACTGCAACTTTGATCTCCTCTTCGGAGAAAGGTGTCGTGAGTATGCCATTTTCTTCCTCGTGACTTAAGGGATGTCATCCGTTCGATCTTCATCGAGGGTAAAATTCCTTGCCTCCGAAGCCCCAAATAGAGACTTGTAGTATCTCGTTATATATCGCTTTAACTCTTCTTGGCCCTCGATCTGTCCCTCATCTAGTTGGAGGCTAAAATACACTTCTTCCTATGTCGCTCATTAGCGAACATTTGGAAGTAATGTGTATTGTTGTCTCTGACCAGGATGAAATCGACTTTGGATCTTCGGTACCATTTGATTTCGTCCTCTCTCAACAGATGCACAATTTTCTCATTGGCTTGATTTTTCATCACAGTCTCTTGTTGAGGCAAAGTGTGAGTCTCTGTGATTTTATCGAGATCATCAATAATGGCAGCAAGTCATTTCTTTTCTTTCTTATACATACCACTGATGTGCTTCACCCATCCAGAAAGGAACTACCTTGCGGCATGGATTTTAGAATTCCATCTCTTAATGGACGTGCTTCCAGTTGTGCGGCTTTACTGAACATTCTTGATTATGTTTGCAATGCCTTCCCGATGTAACCAAGTTAATTCAAATTTGAATGGTCGGCGAGCATGTGGGGAGACATCAGAGTTAGAATGAAGAGTAATAGATGCATGGTCTGAAAGTGTCTCAATACGCTCTAGGGCACACACAGTTGGCAATGAGAATTTTAATTCCCACTCAGTATCCATAAGCACCTGATCGAGTTTCTCGTATGTCGGCACCAAACAATTATTAGCCCAAGTGTACTGTCATCCCCACATCTTGGCTTCCCTTAAATTCAAACTGTCAATATCAACGTTGAATAAGAAGTCTAGTCGAAGCGGTCATTATTTTTCTCTTCCTCATACCATATGTTATTAAAGTCCCCCAATAACCAGGGGATGTGGATTATCTTTTCTTTAGAAGAGGGGTGTGGATTATCCTTTTCCGGGTTCACCAATTCCCGTAGGAAGGCGGGTTTCATTCCCATCTCGGGCAGCCCATAGATTGCCACCAGCCCATGACATTTTCCCCCTCGCGCTGCATCCCTCTCCCACCTGAGTGTGTGCTCCCTGCACAGGGCCCAAAGCTCCCGCCGCTATGGTCACCGTCACCGCCTCGCCATCGTGGCCAACGACGTCACAGATGCACAATACCATGTCCAGAATCTGAGAGTCTTCCTTCTCGTCACCCTCGTGGAAGGAATCGGTCAGGGAACGCCTCTTCTTACCCGATGTCGTTTGACATCGCCTTCATCGTTTTGCTGCCTCTCCCACCGCCGCCGCCCTAGCCTCACAATCATCTCCGCTTCATTTGCCCTCTGATTTTGATCTGCTATATTTATCACCGTCGTCTCGCCAAGATTTTGTTAACTAAATAGGGAGGTGCACTCCAGGCTCGCGTGATTTAACTGATCACGAATGAGATCATAATTCATAAACAGTGTTCACCGCTCTATTTATTTGCTCGAGCGGTGAGAGAGGCGGAACACGAAGGCTCTGTTCGCTCGCTCGCCCCCACCCCGCCGGCGATGGACAAACCCCCGACCCCCTTCTCCTCCAGCCCCTCCAGTTCCTTCTTCCCTGCCGCCGCCGCTGGCGTGGTCCGTCGGGCCCCGTCCGTGCGGCACTGGCGGCGGCGGGCCTTTCCTTCCCCGCACGTGTAGGGGACGCGGGGCCCCCCTGATGGTGGCGCCGCTCCTCGGCTGGCGGCGGTGTGGTTCGGCGGCAGGGTTCCCGTGGGCCTCGAGCGCCCTTGACACGACGGCGTGGTCTCGTTGGCTGCGGGGCGGCGTGGTGTGCTGCTTGCTCGCGAAGCCTGCTCGGCCCAGATCTGGGCCCTTTCGGGCCCCATCTGGGCGGGTGCGGGCCGGCGGTTCGGGCGCGGCTCCCTGGTGGTGGTGGAGAGGCGTCAGTGCCTGCGGGTGGTGACGGCTCCGGCGGTCGGCGTGCTGCAGCGTGGCAGCAGGAACTGTCCAGACCCTTTGGGATCCGTCCGGGCCTGTGGAGGCCTGGTAAGTCCCTGTCGCTGCGTCCGGTCGGCTCGGGGCGGCGGTGGAGGTTGTCCCCTCCTGTCGGCTGCGTTGCGGTTGTCCCCGAGCCCGTTGTCTCCTTGTTCTCCCTAGAGGTCTCATGTTGGTTGCCTCAGTGAGACGGCGAAGTTGGTTCGGTGACCGTGGTGGCACAGGCTGGTGGGCGGCATGTTGGGTGGTGCACTTCCAATCGTCCGGGGTGGCGGTGGTTGTTTCGGGGTGGGAGAAATCCCTGGCGGTGCGGCTACGCCCGCGGGCTCCGCTGAACCTTCATGAGGGGCGTCGGTGATACCCCTTCCTCACTGCCAACCGCGTACCGGGGGAAACTCTAGGACTTGTCCGGGCAGCAGTGGCGTTGTCGTCGCTTTCCTTCCCGAAGGTGTTGCTTGGTACGCGAGGCTTCGGAGTGCTAGGAGTGCGGTGGAACTTCTCCGGAGGGTGCAACAGATGTCGGCCGTCCTTGCTTCGTTGATCTGTCGGTGTCGGCATTTGTTTCTCTTTCTTTCTCTCGTTTTTTTTGGGGTTTGTTTGTGCTGCGCTCCAGCAAACTGGTTGTATATGATAGTTGCTTTATAATATAAAATGAAGGAAATCCTTTATCATCATTTGTCTGCTCTAGCTAGAGGCCATCATCTCCGGCCGGCCAAGTTCCCTGTCACCAATTTGCACTTGTTTTTTGCACGCGGCTGGTTGTGGACGTCCAGCCATGTTGTCGATTGGTTGATTCACACCATGCATGTTCATTTCACTTCACTTCAGTTGGTTGGTACTGAAATTTAAGCACAACTTTCTGTAGGAAAGCTTGTTTTGCAAGCTATTTATTTCATTTCACTTCAGTTGGTTGGTACTGAAATTTAAGCACAACTTTATGTAGGAAAGCCCTGCTCGTTCAAGTTCAAGTTCAGTTGCGATAATTAATAGCCAGTGGAGGAATGTACTCCCCCCGTCTCATAATATAAGATCGTTTTGCAAGCTAGGATCTTATATTATGGGAGGAGGGAATACCAATGTTGATGTGTGTGTGTTGCAGCCAGCGGACCAAGGTGGTGAGATTTTTTTATGTGTGATTTAAATAGACATACATTTTTTCACAAATAAATTGTCCAAGGTGAATTATTGCCAATGTCTCTTCCCAAGAATCATGATGGACAAACTGACAATTCAAAAGGACCGGATCCAACTTTATGTTAGACTTATATGTGCAATTCAAAAGGACGGTCTAACTATATCGAAGTTAGAAATCCTTTTATTCTCATCATCATACGCACGACCTTCCTCAAGTGTCGAAGTACGCCCGGAACTTCTCCACCACCAGCCAAGGGCTCGTCAGGGTTTTGTACAGACTTATATGTGCAATAATGGATTGATATTCACGGATTTGCTTGCTTCTGTTTTGTGCTCTCAAAACATGCTTGTGCAGCTGGTTCATAATCAGTTCATATCTGAGACAAAATTTAGGGAGGGTGTCTGATTTCATTGGATCTTTTACAGTGTTTCCCAAGTGGGATGAGCATAGAGCTAGAGGTACCATAGCATTACAATGTACTAGACACTCTTTAGTATGTAACTTTAGAGTAAAACTATCGGTTATGTGCAGAACTTAGTGTAGAACATTTTTCTTTTGCCGACATGGTAAAGTAGAACAAGAGACTGATGGCCCTTACGCAATTTCAGCTAGGCGAACCAGCAGCTGGTGTTCCGATGAGGAAGTTGTGATACACTGACTTCATACTTGATGTTTACTGAATTTGAAAGAGTCGTACGGCTCGTCATTGGAAGAGGCAACATTTGTTGAGTACTCCCTCCGTTCACTTTTGTAAGTCGTTTCAGACAACTCAAAATAGGCTGTTTTGAGCATTGTCTGAAATGTTTTCAAGGTCTTATAAAAGTGAACAGAAGGAGTAGTAAATAAAGCAGTTGCACACCTAGCATAGCCCTGGTATAAATACGAGTGCAGACAAGAGTCGAACAAGTAGAAATCGTTGGACAAAAAGATAGATAGACCGTCCAAACATATAATAGCACTTAGTTGGTAGCCAAGCAAAGCTAATTAACATAAACCTCATGACAAGGAAGCTAGTCTTGTTGGCATTCTAGTATATATATATATGTTGTTGAAGCAGGGCATGGATGGATTCTAACTGGTTAGCTTGTCCCACCAGTCGACAACCCACTTCTTTGGTCGATGATGAGGTCCGTGTAGGAGCAAGAAGAGGCCGGCTGAGCCGACAAGGCCACAAGTAGTCACCCCCACAAACTTGTAGAAAGTATTGCGTCTTTCGGTGCGTCGGCAGAAACGCCTACGGTACAACAACACAATACATGAGATGAGTTCTCAAAGACCAGGCCAGACCAGACCAGACCAGAATACCAGATATATGTAAATCTATCTAGAGACAAATCTAAAAGCAAACAATATATAGTATGAATATGTGTAAATCCAAATCGATAGTAAGTACTAGAAGGATAGTGCAGCAGCAGCAGTAGAGTAGTTGTTACCAGGCTGGGTCGTATGGTCTAGGCTGGATTTGTGAAGAGAGGCGTTGTGACAGCAGCAAGTGCTCCCGTTTCATGCTGTGGGGAACGTTGTAGTTGCTATTGAGGTCAATGACCATGTCGAACAGCTGCTCCTTTGTCTTGCCGATTTGCGCCGCGCGGGTCGCCACCTCTCTCATCTCCTCCGGGGTCGTGTGGACGAGGCGCTGCCTTGCCTCCACCACGGGCGCCCGCCGGAGCAGAGCGCCGCCACCGACCCTCATCGCCGCCGCCATCGCCATCGCCATCGATTTCTTGTTATGTTTATTTATGCCGGATGCTCTCTGGTCTTCCTGGTCTGGTCTGGACGTCTGGTCGATCTATGTATATCAGATAATAGGGATGGTGCTTGTGCCACGTATAACCAACCCAGAGAAGAGGCCCTGCCCCCCCCCCCCCCCCCCCCCCCCCAGTAGTAATCCTAATCCCACAAGAAGAAAAAGGAAAAAGAAAAACAGCTAACCGCGGCGAGCGAGGAAGCCTAATCGTCAATCGATCGACCGATCTCCCAGATTGATCCGTGGTGGAGACGGACTATGATTAACTCTAGACGAGGTAGGGTTGGAGAGGAGCAGCTTTTTTTTAGAAGAACAACACTACCTTTATTGCATAATACTTCCTCCGTCTCAAAATAAGTGTCTTAAAAGCGGGAGCATCAAAGTTTACAGGGACTAGCACATATGCCCGTGCGTTGCAACGGGAGAAAAAAAATACTAATCAGTTAGAATTGTATGTAGAAAACTTAAATGAAATTATTTTAGCAGTCATCTTGATTATTTGATTTTGGGCTAAACATGTCTGTCCAAGCATCTTCATACCAAATAATCAATGCTATTTCTATTGGGCATCACAGAATACATGGGCTGTGACAATTTTAAATTGTACAATGTTTTCTGCTGATCATATAAATCATGGATCAAGTTGGAGGCTTGCAAGTGATGATAACTTGCAAAACTCTTCTGGGTGACTCCTCTTCTAGTTGGGAATCTTGTTGCAATCATGTATCCGACCACAACACATACGCTGTAAAATAAAGAAAACCATGTTCATCCATCCTATTGCAGAGTGAACAACAGCATTCTGCAACTCGGCAAGAAGACCGAGGCGTTACAACTCTCTCTGCCGAAACATTACATAGAGACTGATTATGAACACAAGCAACACTACCGTCATATGAAGAATCACTCACAGCGAAAATGGAGCTGACATATTTGTCCTCAAGCCAGCTTCCCACAAAGCAAATACATGATGTAGTGCAAAATACAATGTTCCGTCGCGGCTCTCGGTTCCTCAATTACAGTATCTCAGGGAAAAATAAGGTTCCTACACATTTTGTAGTGATAAAAGAATTGTTGGGAGAGTAATAGTACCATTTGTTGAAATTCTCCCTGCAAGGAGAGCAGAGTCTGGCTCCTAAGATCGACTAAGTACCCTTCTCCGTAATGGAACATGCAGTAGCTGAAAGAACCACCTCAAGATGATTGGTCTCCTTGCAGACCATGCTTCTCCTCGAGCTGGATGCTTCATCTGATTGTTCAATCCATTTTCCTTGATGCTTCATCTGAATGTTCCCTATTTGTTTCTTCCCTTCCTTATTTCCCTGTTAAGGGAACTCAATTCTTAAACTTATTTCTCGCTGTTGGCTTATTGATGATTCCGAAGACTGCTTGTTGACACCTAGGAAATTCGAAGGCATAAGAAAATTAAGAGGATTGGGTGTAAAGGGGCGAGGTGGGACTATTTAATAGAAGGAACAACCATCTTTTCCACAAAAAACACTGGGCTAGCTTAGTTGGTTGTGGCAATAGGTATGCGACACGGAGATGGCTTCGTGGGGCGGGTGTTTTTGCCCAAGAAAATTGAGCGAGGGAGGGTAGGTGAACAGATCAAAAATACCATCAAGTCAAGTTGGTCTTTGCTGCAGCTAGTTGCACCAAGAGTTGCTCTATTACATGTACTGATGCGCGGTAAAAGGATTTAGATTCTCTAATGTTATTGTCTAAAACCAACAAGGAATAATAAAAATAATATTTGATCAAGGATGATGCAGCTCCTTCAGCAAATTTCGTGAAGTTCTGCTACCTGGTATAACATGTTTACTATTTGTATTATCACAGCTAACCACTAATGCGCACCTTCAACCAAATAACTACAGAGATGTACAGTGGAACCATTTAGTACCTGTGACCACGGCGACGATCTTTTTTTGCTGGAACTGTTCTTTTTTTTTGCTGGGGCCGGCCAACTTTTTTGCTGGAAACATAAATTTGTTCTGTTGGCAAAAAATATAAATAGAGCATTAACTAACAGCAAGGCTATTGGATTTTGAAACCACAATAGTGAAATAAATAGGTAGAAATTCAGAAGAACTACTGCTATTTAGAACTGTAGTTGTTTAAGTCTGATATTATAAAGACCAGTGTCTAAGAGTCAAACTACCTAACTGTGGTATTAAGCACGACAATCAAATGTTAAAAAGATCAGCTTTGTGGTACGTCGTAACTAAACATATTCTGAAATCTGCATCCACGGGGAGATAAAAGTCGCTAGCTAGCACAACACATAATCTTTTTGACATCTAAAGGACCAGCAGAGTAGCACATCACTGTTATACCTTAATAGTAACTGTTAAGAGAAGGAACAAATCTCGCTGGGAGACACCAGATACCATCACAACTTTGAACCTGCCACAAGGGATATCTCCCACGACGTGCCTCTTAAGACCAAATTCAGCAATCAACACCTCGTCAATTTGCTCTACGAAGTTCAGGCAACCATCATTAGGCACAAAGTCAGCAATCTTCTCCCGTTCTTCATCAGGTGGTGGACACAAGCACACTTAAGGATGACCGAGCTAGGTTGCTTGGCCTCAATAGTGGATACCACACCCGGGTAGCGTGTTGGTCAAGTACTTGCAGATGCTATTGCCGTCGCTCGCGCTCGAACATAGGGTTCGTGGGATTCCCGGTGGTATGTGTGCGTGACCTCGTCGGAATGGGGGTGCAGCAAAAAAAAACTGATTCCAATCCACACCTCTTTTAGATAATAGCACAAAAGATGGGAGAAGTTACAACATAAGTACATGATGAAGGTTGATTTATTATCTCAAAAAGATAATATGGTTGGTCCATAGAGATTTAGCTATCCTTAAACATAGGCTTAAAAACTGCATTAAATTTTTATGCAGCGATGACAGATGAATAGGGGGCACATGGGATACTGACCTGATACTTCAGAGAAGAATGGTCAACAGTTAGCATTAGAGGATGTCAATTCTTGTTGCGCTTCATTCAGAGATATGTGCCTCGCATCATGTCATACATAACCAGAGGTCCTTTTTCTGTCTAACCAATCTTCCATCATGACAGAGATATGCCAATGACAGTTTTCCGATACCTGACTTTTAGACGTAATGGAGGCACAATTACAATATCTATTCTTCATATAAAAAACAGAGGCTTGATGATCCTTATTGAAGATCTGAAAACAACTGAAGATATTGTTTGTACAGAAATCAACAATTATATGTCCAATTAGTTGTTGCCAGCAACCAATTGGTGAATCAAATAACAACGATTTGGAGCCTGAATTAAAGGAATTGGTTCAGTTAAATCTTGAGTCGATGCCTAGGTTGTTACCTGACGAAAACATCATGCTGCCCCTGCCACCGGCCCAACAACTTGAACCCCGTCCTTCTCTGCATCAGGACAAGCCATAACGCCAGTCAAAGATCTAGCTTGTGAACTCTGCCACCATGCGCTCGCTGTATGGCGCCACCATGCATGTGAATTTCAGCAATTTTGTTTTGAGTAGAACAGATCATTCTTCTTATTTTGCAATTCCTTTTTATAAGCTGTATATAAGAGCAACCA
The DNA here is from genome assembly GCF_018294505.1 of Triticum aestivum. Lineage (NCBI taxonomy): Eukaryota > Viridiplantae > Streptophyta > Magnoliopsida > Poales > Poaceae > Triticum > Triticum aestivum. The sequence goes on from NC_057794.1 coordinate 595,857,921, forward strand.
TACTGTGCTTTTCTATTTAAAAATTGAAAAAAAGTCATCTCTTATAGGCATAACAAAAAAAAGTGGAGGGCACTGTGAACATCAAATTTGTATATTAGCACATCTCACGGGAAATATTTTGCTAATTCATGAATTAATACACATGCATTAGCCATCACATTAGCAAGTCTATAGATACATGCCACTCTGTAGCTGAGAATCAATTAGAGATTGAAAGCGAGATCTGTTTTTGGTGGCCGCTGTGCATCAGTTGAGGAACTTTTTGTGGCTGCTCTCCATCGAATAGCAATTGAATCTCAATACCAATTAGAGAAGGGAGAGGTCGCAATGCTTATTAGAGAAGGGAGAGGAACTTACAGTAGCTACTCTGCATCAAATGTGCCGATGCAACACATGTTGTTTCCTTACCTAGGGACTTGTCCCTTCGGCCGGCGTCCAACGGCAGCAGTAGCACCACCGGGGCTCCAATCCAGCCCCGCAGGATCCCGCCACCTCTTCCTTCGCTTATTCCTCCCGGCTCTCTCTCTGGCCGCACGCAGTGCAGCCGCCGTGCACCTCGCCCCCCCCCACCCCACGCGGGAGACGGGACCTCCCTGCCGTTCCTCGCGCCCTCTCCTTCTCCCTACCTCTCCTCCTTTATATCTTTCCTTACCTCTGTCTTTCTCACAGGTGCAGCGCCGCCGTCGCCATGGAGAGACCCCGCCGGAGAATATGTCGGCCAGCATGGCGAACACCTCGAAGATGAGCCCCGTGCCGTCGGCGCCCGTCAGTTCAAGCACGGTGGTCGTGGCCGCCGGCGGCGACGCCGTTTGTTCGCACGGAGAGGCGAGGTCGAGGAGAAGGTCGGGGTTGCGGAGGATGGCGGCGCGGCGCCTCGGGGTGGCGCGCGGAGAGGTGCAACAGTCGTTGCTTGTGGTCGCCGGCGACGGGGATCGGGCGCCAGCGCACGACCGAATGGGCGTAGTCGCCGGCGCATAGTGGATAAGAGGAAGGAAAGGACTGCGGACTGAATTGAAATTCTTATAGGGTTGTTTTTGTAAACGTGAAACGTTTTTTCTGGGTGCCACTAAAACAGGGACGGCGGGTTGATTTCCTGTGAACCGAGGGGCTTTCTTGCAAAACAACGACGACGTACGACCAGAAGCAATAACTGGTTTATTAGTAGGTGTAGATATAGAGGTATAGATATAGAGGTATAGATATAGATATAGATATAGATATAGATATAGATATAGATATAGATACATAAATCGGATGGGGAAGAGTTTAGCCATAAGTGTCGGCCTGCATCCATGCATCGAGGATGCCGTTCTGGCTACTCTACGAGCTTCTCCATTAGTGGTGTGCTGTTCGAAGCAAAATTTTCATGAGCCAAAAGAACTGATCCGATCGCCTGAAGAACCATAGTGTGTCCGCCAAGATTCTTTGTCACCTCGAGGTCTCCAACAACACTTTGACAGTCGGATGATATGAGAATACTTTGAAGGCCCAGTTCCTCAGCAAGAGCAATTGCCTATCGACATGCAAGAGCCTCAAGAGTTTCCGGGTCAATGATCCCAGGAAACTTCAGAGCTGACGCCCCATGAAAAATGCCACTGCAACTTTTGCAATTGAATCAGATTGGATTTCGTAGTATATCATTGTGAGCCAAACTATTACTATTTCATCTAACTTGAATAACCAAGGACTAAATTTGACTATGGATTCTGATAACTCGAGAAGTTTTTATTTGGTTATGATCCAAAAAGAAAAAAGAAAGGTTTAACAAGCCATGAGAAAATATGAAATTTGGCTCACCCACAAAAAGTTTGTTCTGCCGGAACACTTCCTCTAGCAACTTGAGATGCTCCACCATGGTAGAACTGTACACTAGAATGTCATCGAAAAAGACCAATACCCCTTTCCAACATATCTCTTTAAAAACACTATTCATGACTTGTTGAAAGGTTGTCGGGGCATCACCTTGAATTCAAAAAGCCGGTCCTTCAGGCTGTTTTGTAGATATCCTATTCCTTTCGTTCTTACTTGGAAAACACCACTGAAAATGGCATTATTCAAAATTTGGAAATTGCAGTGACGTTTCTCGGAATCGCCAGAATTCGAGTGATATTTATCAAATTAACCCTACTAATAATTACTCCCTGTGTCCCATAATATAGGACGTTTTTTGACACTACTACATTATGGGACGGAGAGGGTGTACCTTTTACCGACGTGTGCATCATCCCTGTGAGCGCAGGTGCAGTGTGCTGATGTGAGTGTGTGCATCAACGGTGTTTCTTTATTTTAGATCCCAGGAGTAATGGTTAAACAGTAGTAACGGTTTATATATTTATTACTTTGTTACTACTACTATGCCCGTGCGTTGCAACGGGATATAAATATTCTGGTACGTTAGCTAGTGATTTACCTGTCAATAATAATGTAATTGTGTAAATAAATGTTTATCAAATTCTGCCTTTAAATTACCTTATATTTTTATTATAAGTCTCGTAAGTAAATTAAAGTGGAATTGATTCATAAGGTAAATTAAGGTGATTCATTATCAGATACATGGAAGGTTGGACGAAGGGTGTGGGAAGAAAGGTCGTTCTTTTTAAGTAGTAATAGTAGAGATAGAGATAAGTTTATTAGTAAGTAAATTAAAGTGGAATTGGTTCAGAAGGTAAGTAAATTAAGATGATTGATTATCATATACGTACATGGAAAGTTGGACGAAGGTGTGGTGGGAAGAAAGGCGAAATGAGAACCTTACATTCTTTTTAAATAGTAGAGATTTAACCACTATTGACTTTATTGAATATATTTACGGAAATTAACGTTTCTACAGCTAGCCGGCCATTCAAATAAACAAAATCTTCCCTGCCTTGCTAAATCGTAAAACAATCTCGACAAGATGAATAACCACAAAAAATTCAGTTCCCTAGCTAGCAACAGCGGAATGAACATTGCTCCTCCACAGAATTACAACTGGTACAAATTTTCAATTTGGCATCGCATCCTCCTCTCTCCAGAGAGAAAACTCAGTACCGGTAGTCGTCTTTGTAATAATGCCGGGGAACCATCCAGTCATAAACGTAGTCATACTCGAAGCCTTGTTGAACAAAGAGGTCTTTGAACAGCTTCCTGAGGTACGCATAGTCAGGCTCGTCCTCGAACCCCAGCGAGCGGCAGTAGATGAGGTAGGACGCGAACTCGGCTGGATGTCGGCGGCAGAGCTCCTCGGGTGAGGTAGCGATCTTCATGTCCTTGATCATGTCGTGCGTCTCCCTGTGGTTCCCGGCGTCCGCGTCCTGCCACGGGAGGCTGAGGACAGATATAGCAACAACAACACCATGTGTTAGTTAGCAGTGTGCATTAACTACAGGGAGAGGGAATGGTAGAGATTGATCGAGCGCAGGAGCTTAAGCTGGAGAGGACTGACCTTCCTCGGAGGAAGTAGAGCAGCATGTAGCCGACGGATTCTAGGTCATCCCTCCGGCTTTGCTCTGCAGGGAATCAGGTGGGTGTAAGATTTTTGGTACATAACAAAAAGACAGATCGAAAGTTGTGAGAAGTTCAAGGGGAAACAACTTTGGATGGCTTTAATTTGGCCAGGGGCTCTTGCAGAATATACAGGAGTTCATATTCATGTGTAGAATGAGATAAACCCTTACCGATTCCGAGATGGTTGTTTATGCTAGCGTATCTCGGCGTTCCTTGCAGGCCCATCATGTTCTCCCTGCATTTGGTTAAATAGACAAAACATGTAATTAATATATATGTTTTGTTCCAAAAAAAACTGTTGACTTGTGGGTAATTGAGAACACATTATTGTTCATTACTATGAATCAATGTTAAAAAAATGGCATGTTTACCTGTATGGGATGTGCTTCTTGCCGTACTTGGACGTCTCCATGTACTTCCTCGCGATTCCGAAATCTATAAGATGAACCTGCATGCAGAGAAACGTGGGAAAAACTTAGTAGAAAACAAGTAAACATACATACCTGCTAGCAATGATCAATGCATGAAAATACAAAGAGAACAATGGAATACTATGCAATGATCTATGAACTACAAGTTGGTAATTGATCTATGATAGTACCAGATTGGCGCTCTTGCCACGGCCCATGAGGAAGTTCTGCGGCTTGATGTCCTTGTGCATGAAAGAGTTGGTGTGGAGGCACTCGATCCGGTCAATCTACCCAAAAAACAAACAGAAGACACGCGTTAACTAACTAAAACACCACATGATGCAGGCATGAACAATGGAATTTGGAAGCTTAATTGCGTTGCAAAGCAAATGTATGTATGTATGTATGTATGTATGTATGTGTGTACCATTTGGTCGGCAAGCATGAGGACGGTCTTGAGGGAGAGCTTGGCCCCAACAGGTCCATCACCAGGGCGCTGTAGTCGCCCTCGACGCCGAACCACCGGACATTTGGAATCCCGGCTGCCAATGCACAAGCACACAAAGAATTATTATACTAATGTTGGCTATATGTATGCAATTGCAAACAAAATTAAGCAGAGAGATTAATAAGCAAACACAGTTGCATCATGGGTGAAGAATTACCTTGTCCTTGGAGTTTCCTGTAGACCTTGGCCTCGTAGATCAGCTGGGGGAACCTCGCCCTGAGAGACTCCTGGGACGTACAGATCGATGCAAGCAGCGTGGCAAATAATTAAGCAGTTGTAATGAAGAAAACCGAACAACGAGTGCATTGAGGGAGGCGTGTCAAATTAATGAACAAGACAAGGAAGAGGATGAAGGGAGGGGGCTGGCTCACGAGCTTGATGGCGACCTCCTCCTTGGTCTCGGCGTCCGTGCCGTGGTAGATCTCCCCGAAGGAGCCGGTGCCGATGATGGGGCCGACGCGGAAGACGGTGCCGCCGTCACCGTCCCCGTCCCCGGTGGAGATGGCCTCCGGGACCAACTTGAACTTGCGGGGCGGCGGCCTGCTGCGGCCGTGGTGCGATCCCGGCGGCGTTGCTGCGTTCCCGCGTCCTATCATGGCGGCGGCGGCAGAGCGCGCGATCGATCCGTGCGTTCGGGTCTACTCGATCTACACGAGTCTCCTGAACCGCGTAGGACCGACGTAGGTGCTACGTGCAACGAGGGTTTTGTGGAACAGATAAGCGGGGACGAGAGAGCGATGGGGCCACAGAGGGACACGTGGTTGGTGCGCGAGGCGGCTTACGCGAGTGAGAAATCAACCGCTTGTTTTTAATCGTTTTCCATTGCTATAGCCAAGCATCTTTTCTAGTAGTACTACTTTAGCTACCAAAGGATTTTTTTTTTTTTGAACAAAGCAAGGCACCTGAAAGGTGCCTAAATTTCCATTGACAGCTTATGGGGTCATTACAAATTACAGGGGCAAAAGACTGAAGAATAAGAGACAGAGCCCGAAAAAGAGGCTGCAATGGAGAAGCAAAGATAGGTTGAAAACTAATCAACCAGATGAACTGCAGCTTAAAGAAAAGACCAGCAGCGCTGGTAGAGATGTGTTGTCATATGCTTGTGGTAACACCAGAGTCCAGCTATTCTTGCAGGCAGAAGGATTTATAGCCTAGCGTCCCAAGCCCTCTACAGCTTAAGTGGACGGCCCGTCATTGGCGGATAAAAAAAAAGACCCACCCAAACACCTCACACCGGCCTTAAATATTCGGACTGATCGGCACCTCTCATATTTAGCTCAAATAGGGGGCAGATATGCAGAGGGCCGGGAGCCATGTAGGCCCATCTTGACCCCACATATATTTGTCTCCATCCTCTTAGAACCAAACCCTAACTAGTCCACTCCACTTCACTCCACATAACTGATTGACCAACATGTTGGATCCTCATACCTGCTCCGCTTGCAGTGTGGACTTGATCTTGGCCGCAGTACTTCTCCTTCCTGGTGAAATTTTCAAGTCCAATAGTGATGTGGCTTGTGGCGCCACTGTCAACGTACCAATTCGTGCTGACTCCATATGACCCTTCATAGGCGCCGGCCACCTTCTCGTCCTGTGGAGAGTCACCATCATCTTCTTCAAACATGTACTAGCAATCTTTGGCGGGCTTGGTTTGTCGTAGATCTGACTGTTGGAAATATGCCCTAGAGGCAATAATAAAAGCATTATTATTATATTTCCTTGTTCATGATAATTGTCTTTATTCATGCTATAATTGTGTTATCCGGAAATCGTAATACATGTGTGAATAACAGACATCAACATGTCCCTAGTGAGCCTCTAGTTGACTAGCTCGTTGATCAACAGATAGTCATGATTTCCTGACTATGGACACTGGATGTCATTGATAACGAGATCACATCATTAGGAGAATGATGTGATGGACAAGACCCAATCCTAAACATAGCACAAGATCGTATAGTTCGTTTGCTAGAGTTTTGCAATGTCAAAGTATCTTTTCCTTAGACCATGAGATCGTGTAACTCCCGGATACCGTAGGAGTGCTTTGGGTATGCCAAACGTCACAACGTAACTGGGTGACTATAAAGGTAGACTACGGGTATCTCCGAAAGTGTCTGTTGGGTGACATGGATCAAGACTGGAATTTGTCACTCCGTATGACGGAGAGGTATCACTGGGCCCACTCGGTAATGCATCATCATAATGAGCTCAGAGTGACCAAGTGTCTGGTCACGGGATCATGCATTACGGTACGAGTAAAGTGACTTGCCGGTAACGAGATTGAACGAGGTATTGGGATACCGACGATCGAATCTCGGGCAAGTAACATATCGATAGACAAAGGGAATAGCATACGGGATCGATTGAATCCTCGACATCGTGGTTCATCCGATGAGATCATCGTGGAGCATGTGGGAGCCAACATGGGTATCCAGATCCCGCTGTTGGTTATTGACCGGAGAGTCGTCTCGGTCATGTCTGCTTGTCTCCCGAACCCGTAGGGTCTACACACTTAAGGTTCAATTACGCTAGGGTTGTAGGGATATGTATATGCAGTAACCCGAATGTTGTTCGGAGTCCCGGATGAGATCCTGGACGTCACGAGGAGTTCCGGAATGGTCCAGAGGTAAAGATTTATATATAGGAAGTCCTGTTTCGGGCATCGGGACAAGTTTCGGGGTTATCGGTATTGTACCGGGACCACCGGAAGGGTCCCGGGGGTCCACCGGGTGGGTCCACCTGTCCCGGGGGGCCACATGGGCTGTAAGGGGGTGCGCCTTGGCCTAATGGGCCAAGGGCACCAGCCCCACATAGGCCCATGCGCCTAGGGTTTAAGGGGGGAAGAGTCCTAGGAGGGTAAGGCACCTCCTAGGTGCCTTGGGGGGGAGGGAAACCCCCTTGGCCGCCGCACCCCCTAGGAGATTGGATCTCCTAGGGCCGGCCACCCCCCCTTGGCACCCCTATATATAGTGGGGGAGAGGAGGGACTTCATACCTGAACGCCCTGGCCTTTGGTTGCCTCCTTCTTCCCCCCCAACACCTCCTCCAACTCCATAGTGCTTAGCGAAGCTCTGCCGGAGTACTGCAGCTCCATCAACACCACGCCGTCGTGCTGCTGCTGGTGCCATCTCCCTCAACCTCTCCTCCCTCCCTTGCTGGATCAAGAAGGAGGAGACGTGGCTGTTCCGTACGTGTGTTGAACGCGGAGGTGTCGTCCGTTCGGCGCTAGTCATCGGTGATTTGGATCACGTCGTGTTCGACTACATCATCCCCATTCTTTGAACGCTTCCGCTCGCGATCTACAAAGGTATGTAGATGCATCTAATCACTCGTTGCTAGATGAACTCCTAGATGATCTTGGTGAAACGAGTAGGAAATTTTTTTGTTTTCTGCAACGTTCCCCAACAGTGGCATCATGAGCTAGGTCTATGCGTAGTTCTTCTTGCGCGAGTAGAACACAATTTGTTGTGGGCGTAGATTTGTCAACTATCTTGCCGTTACTAGTCCTTTCTTGCTTCAGCGGTATTGTGGGATGAAGCGGCCCGGACCAACCTTACACGTACGCTTACGTGAGACCGGTTCCACCGACTAACATGCACTAGTTGCATAAGGTGGCTGGCGGGTGTCTGTTTCTCCTACTTTAGTTGGAGCGGAATCGATGAACAGGGTCCTTATGAAGGGTAAATAGAAGTTGACAAATCATGTTGTGGCTTTAACGTAGGTAAGAAGACGTTCTTGCTAGAACCCTAATTCAGCCACGTAAAACTTGCAACAACAATTAGAGGACGTCTAACTTGTTTTTGCAGCAAGTGGTTTGTGATATGATATGGCCAAAGTTGTGATGAATGATGAATGATCTATATGTGATGTATGAGATGTTCATGCTATTGTAATAGGATTCACGACTTGCATGTCGATGAGTATGACAACCGGCAGGAGCCATAGGAGTTGTCTTTATTCTTTTATATGACCTGCGTGTCATCAAGAAACGCCATGTAAATTACTTTACTTTATTGCTAAACGCGTTAGCCATAGTAGTAGAAGTAATAGTTGGCGAGCAACTTCATGGAGACACGATGATGGAGATCATGATGATGGAGATCATGGTGTCAAGCGGGTGACAAGATGATCATGGAGCCCCAAGATGGAGATCAAAGGAGCTGTGTGATATTGGCCATATCATGTCACGTTTATTATTTGATTGCATATGATGTTTATCATGTTTTGCATCTTGTTTACTTAGAACGACGGTAGTAAATAAGATGATCCCTCACAATAATTTCAAGAAGTGTTCCCCCTAACTGTGCACCGTTGCGACAGTTCGCTGTTTCAAAACATCACGTGATGATCGGGTGTTTTATTCAGACGTTCACATACAACGGGTGTAAGACAGATTTACACATGCAAACACTTAGGTTGACTTGACGAGCCTAGCATGTACAGACATGGCCTCGGAACACAGAAGACCGAAAGGTCGAGCATGAGTCGTATAGAAGATACGATCAACATGAAGATGTTCACCGACGTTGACTAGTCCGTCTCACGTGATGATCGGACACGGTCTAGTTTAACTCGGATCATGTAATACTTAGATGACTAGAGGGATGTCTAATCTAAGTGGGAGTTCACTAATAATTTGATTAGTTGAACTTAATTATCATGAACTTAGTCTAAAATCTTTGCAATATGTCTTGTAGATCAAATGGCCAACGTAGTCCTCAACTTCAACGCGTTCCTAGAGAAAACTAAGCTGAAAGACGATGGCAGCAACTATACGGACTGGGTCTGGAACCTGAGGATCATCCTCATAGCTGCCAAGAAAGATTATGTCCTACAAGCACCGCTTGGTGACGCACCCGTTCTCCCTGCGGAACAAGACGTTATGAACGCTTGGCAGGCACGTTCCGATGACTACTCCCTCGTTCAGTGCGGCATGCTTTACAGCCTAGAGCCGGGACTCCAAAAGCGTTTTGAGAGACATGGAGCATATGAGATGTTCGAAGAGCTGAAAATGGTTTTCCAAGCTCATGCCCGGGTCGAGAGATATGAAGTCTCCGACAAATTCTTCAGCTGTAAGATGGAGGAAAACAGTTCTGTCAGTGAGCACATACTCACTATGTCTGGGTTGCATAACCGCTTGACTCAGCTGGGAGTTAATCTCCCGGATGATGCGGTCATTGACAGAATCCTCCAGTCGCTTCCACCAAGCTACAAGAGCTTTGTGATGAACTTCAATATGCAGGGGATGGAAAAGACCATTCCTGAAGTATTTGCTATGCTGAAATCAGCAGAGGTAGAAGTCAGGAAGGAACATCAAGTGTTGATGGTCAATAAAACCACTAAGTTCAAGAAAGGCAAGGGTAAAAAGAACTTCAAGAAGGACGGCAAGGAGGTTGCCGCGCCCGGCAAGCAAGCTGCCGGGAAGAAGCCAAAGAATGGACCCAAGCCCGAGACTGAGTGCTTTTATTGCAAGGGAAGCGGTCACTGGAAGCGGAACTGCCCTAAGTACTTAGCGGATAAGAAGGCCGGCAAAACAAAAGGTATATGTGATATACATGTAATTGATGTGTACCTTACTAGTGCCCGTAGTAGCTCCTGGGTATTTGATACCGGTGCAGTTGCTCACATTTGTAACTCAAAGCAGGGGCTGCGGAATAAGCGGAAACTAGCAAAGGGCGAGGTGACGATGCGCGTCGGGAATGGTTCCAAGGTCAATGTGATCGCCGTCGGCACGCTACCTCTGCATCTCCCTTCGGGATTAGTTTTAAACCTTAATAATTGTTATTTAGTGCCAGCTTTGAGCATGAACATTGTATCGGGATCTCGTTTAATTCGAGATGGCTACTCTTTTAAATCTGAGAATAATGGTTGTTCCATTTTTATGAGAGATATGTTTTATGGTCATGCTCCTATGGTGAATGGTTTATTCCTTATGAATCTCGAACGTGATGCTACACATATTCATAATGTGAGTACCAAAAGAAGTAAGGTTAATGATGATAGTCCCACATACCTGTGGCACTGCCGCCTTGGTCACATAGGTGTCAAACGCATGAAGAAGCTCCATTCTGATGGACTTTTAGAGTCTCTTGATTATGAATCATTTGACACGTGCGAACCATGCCTTATGGGTAAAATGACCAAGACTCCGTTCTCAGGAACAATGGAGCGAGCAACCGACTTATTGGAAATCATACATACTGATGTGTGCGGTCCAATGAGTGTTGAGGCTCGCGGTGGCTATCGTTATGTTCTCACCCTCACTGATGATTTAAGTAGGTATGGGTATATCTACTTAATGAAACACAAGTCTGAAACCTTTGAAAAGTTCAAGGAATTTCAGAGTGAGGTTGAAAATCAACGTGACAGGAAAATCAAGTTTCTGCGATCAGATCGTGGAGGAGAATACTTGAGTCACGAGTTTGGCACGCACTTAAGAAAATATGGAATAGTTTCACAACTCACGCCGCCTGGAACACCTCAGCGTAATGGTGTGTCCGAACGTCGTAATCGCACTCTGTTAGATATGGTGCGATCTATGATGTCTCTTACCGATTTACCGCTTTCTTTTTGGGGCTATGCTTTAGAGACTGCCGCATTCACTTTAAATAGGGCTCCGTCGAAATCCGTTGAGACGACACCGTATGAATTATGGTTTGGGAAGAAACCTAAGCTGTCGTTTCTAAAAGTTTGGGGATGCGATGCTTATGTCAAGAAACTTCAACCTGAAAAGCTCGAACCCAAATCGGAAAAATGCGTCTTCATAGGATACCCAAAAGAAACTATTGGGTACACCTTCTACCTCAGATCTGAAGGCAAGATCTTTGTTGCCAAGAATGGGTCCTTTCTAGAGAAAGAGTTTCTCTCGAAAGAAGTAAGTGGGAGGAAAGTAGAGCTTGATGAAGTATTGCCTCTTGAACCGGAAAATGGCGCAACTCAAGAAAATGTTCCTGAGGTGCCAGCACCGACTAGAGAGGAAGTTAATGATAATGATCAAGATACTTCTGATCAAGCTCCTACTGAAATTCGAAGGTCCACAAGGACACGTTCCGCACCAGAGTGGTACGGCAACCCTGTCTTGGAAATCATGTTGTTAGACAACGATGAACCTTCGAACTATGAAGAAGCGATGGCGGGACCAGATTCCGACAAATGGCTAGAAGCCATGAAATCCGAGATAGGATCCATGTATGAAAACGAAGTATGGACTTTGACTGACTTGCCCGTTGAACGGCGAGCCATAGAAAATAAATGGATCTTTAAGAAGAAGACAGACGCGGATGGTAATGTGACCATCTATAAAGCTCGGCTTGTCGCTAAGGGTTATCGACAAGTTCAAGGGGTTGACTACGATGAGACTTTCTCACCGGTAGCGAAGCTGAAGTCCGTCCGAATCATGTTAGCAATTGCCGCATTCTATGATTACGAAATATGGCAAATGGACGTCAAAACGGCATTCCTTAATGGTTTCCTTAAGGAAGAATTGTATATGATGCAGCCGGAAGGTTTTGTCGATCCTAAAAATGCTGACAAAGTGTGCAAGCTCCAACGCTCGATTTATGGGCTGGTGCAAGCATCTCGGAGTTGGAACATTCGCTTTGATGAGATGATCAAAGCGTTTGGGTTTACACAGACTTATGGAGAAGCCTGCGTTTACAAGAAAGTGAGTGGGAGCTCTGTAGCATTTCTCATATTATATGTAGATGACATACTTTTGATGGGAAATGATATAGAACTCTTGGACAGCATCAAGGCCTACTTGAATAAAAGTTTTTCAATGAAGGACCTTGGAGAAGCTGCTTATATATTAGGCATCAAAATCTATAGAGATAGATCAAGACGCCTCATAGGTCTTTCACAAAGCACATACCTTGATAAGATATTGAAGAAGTTCAATATGGATCAATCCAAGAAAGGGTTCTTGCCTGTGTTACAAGGTGTGAAATTGAGCTCAGCTCAATGTCCGACCACGGCAGAAGATATAGAAGAGATGAGCGTCATCCCCTATGCCTCAGCCATAGGTTCTATTATGTATGCCATGCTGTGTACCAGACCTGATGTTAACCTTGCCGTCAGTTTGGTAGGAAGGTACCAAAGTAATCCCGGCAAGGAACACTGGACAGCGGTCAAGAATATCCTGAAGTACCTGAAAAGGACTAAGGAAATGTTTCTCGTTTATGGAGGTGACGAAGAGCTCGTCGTAAAGGGTTACGTCGACGCTAGCTTCGACACAGATCTGGATGACTCTAAGTCACAAACCGGATACGTGTATATTTTGAATGGTGGGGCAGTAAGCTGGTGCAGTTGCAAGCAAAGCGTCGTGGCGGGATCTACATGTGAAGCGGAGTACATGGCAGCCTCGGAGGCAGCACATGAAGCAATATGGGTGAAGGAGTTCATCACCGACCTAGGAGTCATACCCAATGCGTCGGGGCCGATCAAGCTCTTCTGTGACAACACTGGAGCTATTGCACTTGCCAAGGAGCCCAGGTTTCACAAGAAGACAAGGCACATCAAGCGTCGCTTCAACTCCATTCGTGAAAATGTTCAAGATGGAGACATAGAGATTTGTAAAGTACATACGGACCTGAATGTAGCGGATCCGTTGACTAAACCTCTCCCTAGAGCAAAACATGATCAACACCAGAATTCCATGGGTGTTCGATTCATCACAATGTAACTAGATTATTGACTCTAGTGCAAGTGGGAGACTGTTGGAAATATGCCCTAGAGGCAATAATAAAAGCATTATTATTATATTTCCTTGTTCATGATAATTGTCTTTATTCATGCTATAATTGTGTTATCCGGAAATCGTAATACATGTGTGAATAACAGACATCAACATGTCCCTAGTGAGCCTCTAGTTGACTAGCTCGTTGATCAACAGATAGTCATGATTTCCTGACTATGGACACTGGATGTCATTGATAACGAGATCACATCATTAGGAGAATGATGTGATGGACAAGACCCAATCCTAAACATAGCACAAGATCGTATAGTTCGTTTGCTAGAGTTTTGCAATGTCAAAGTATCTTTTCCTTAGACCATGAGATCGTGTAACTCCCGGATACCGTAGGAGTGCTTTGGGTATGCCAAACGTCACAACGTAACTGGGTGACTATAAAGGTAGACTACGGGTATCTCCGAAAGTGTCTGTTGGGTGACATGGATCAAGACTGGGATTTGTCACTCCGTATGACGGAGAGGTATCACTGGGCCCACTCGGTAATGCATCATCATAATGAGCTCAGAGTGACCAAGTGTCTGGTCACGGGATCATGCATTACGGTACGAGTAAAGTGACTTGCCGGTAACGAGATTGAACGAGGTATTGGGATACCGACGATCGAATCTCGGGCAAGTAACATATCGATAGACAAAGGGAATAGCGTACGGGGTTGATTGAATCCTCGACATCGTGGTTCATCCGATGAGATCATCGTGGAGCATGTGGGAGCCAACATGGGTATCCAGATCCCGCTGTTGGTTATTGACCGGAGAGTCGTCTCGGTCATGTCTGCTTGTCTCCCGAACCCGTAGGGTCTACACACTTAAGGTTCAGTTACGCTAGGGTTGTAGGGATATGTATATGCAGTAACCCGAATGTTGTTCGGAGTCCCGGATGAGATCCCGGACGTCACGAGGAGTTCCGGAATGGTCCGGAGGTAAAGATTTATATATAGGAAGTCCTGTTTCGGGCATCGGGACAAGTTTCGGGGTTATCGGTATTGTACCGGGACCACCGGAAGGGTCCCGGGGGTCCACCGGGTGGGTCCACCTGTCCCGGGGGGCCACATGGGCTGTAAGGGGGTGCGCCTTGGCCTAATGGGCCAAGGGCACCAGCCCCACATAGGCCCATGCGCCTAGGGTTTAAGGGGGGAAGAGTCCTAGGAGGGTAAGGCACCTCCTAGGTGCCTTGGGTGGGAGGGAAACCCCCTTGGCCGCCGCACCCCCTAGGAGATTGGATCTCCTAGGGCCGGCCACCCCCCCTTGGCACCCCTATATATAGTGGGGGAGAGGAGGGACTTCATACCTGAACGCCCTGGCCTTTGGTTGCCTCCTTCTTCCCCCCCAACACCTCCTCCAACTCCATAGTGCTTAGCGAAGCTCTGCCGGAGTACTGCAGCTCCATCAACACCACGCCGTCGTGCTGCTGCTGGTGCCATCTCCCTCAACCTCTCCTCCCTCCCTTGCTGGATCAAGAAGGAGGAGACGTGGCTGTTCCGTACGTGTGTTGAACGCGGAGGTGCCGTCCGTTCGGCGCTAGTCATCGGTGATTTGGATCACGTCGTGTTCGACTACATCATCCCCGTTCTTTGAACGCTTCCGCTCGCGATCTACAAAGGTATGTAGATGCATCTAATCACTCGTTGCTAGATGAACTCCTAGATGATCTTGGTGAAACGAGTAGGAAATTTTTTGTTTTCTGCAACGTTCCCCAACACTGACAATGTACAACATCCGTGAGGACTTGGAGGAGCTGTTGCAATGGCCGCTGTTGTTGGTGTAGGAGGGGCAACCGCTGGAGCGCTGGTTGTTGGTGCTGATGTTGCCGCCTCTCTTGCCCTTTTTCCACGGCGGGGAACAGTAGAAAGAACCACCACCACGTCGCACAAGATTTGAAATCGGCGGTGTTGCTCGAGCCATGAAACATCTCCACTCTTTTATCAAAATTACTCATTTGAGCAAAGAGATCATCGAGGGGACCGCCTCAGTGCGGGCATCGAGAGTCGACACCAGGGGGGCTGGTATTCCTTGTGAAGACCGACGATGATGTAGGAGATCACCTCGTCCTCGTCCAACGGCTTTCCCGCAGTAGCGAGTTCGACAGCGAGGGAGAGCATGTAGGCAAAGTAGACACCCACAGTATGGGTTCCCTTCTACGCGTTGGAGAGGGTGATGTGGTTGTCGTTCACATGTGATTGAAACTGCGACGAGAACATGCTCGCGATTGCAATCCAAAGCTCATGTGCCTTGTGGATGGAGGTGACCTTAACAAGAACCTCTCGGAATAAGTCGTTCAGTAGATGCACAAGTACTAGTAGAAAACAGGGCTTTGGTCCAGGCCGGGTCAGCCCATTAGTCCCGGTTCAGTCCAGAACCGGGACCAATGTGGGCATTGGTCCCGGTTCGTGAGCCCAGGGGGCCGGCCGGGCCACGTAGGCCATTGGTCCCGGTTGGTGGGATGAACCGGGACCAATGGGCCTCGCTCCTGGCCCACCACCATTGGTCCCGGTTGGTGGCTTAAACCGGGACCAAAGGCTCCCCTTTAGTCCCGGCTCATGTCACCAACCGGGACCAATGAGGTGCCTATATATACCCCTCGCTCACGAGCAGAGCACCCCAGTGCTCTGTTTTTGTCTGGCCAAGGGGGAGAGGGCTTGGTGGTGCTCTAGCTCACCTCCTATGCACACAAGGTGTTCGATGGAATGCCCGAGCCACACTACTTAAGCTTTATCCTCTCCAAGCTCGACCTCCAAGCTCCATTTTCCATAATATTTGTCTAGGTTTAGCGGTCCGTCACGCCCTGTCCCCGTCTTCACCGCCGTCGATCACCCGCGCCGAGCTCATCGCCGGCACCACCGTGGTGGGCCTCTTGTTCTTATCTTCTTTCTGAAAGGAAAAATATTCTTACTTGTATGTTTACATAGATACTTGTATTATTTTCTTACTTTTATTATTGCATCTTATATAGTGCGATGGTTTTGGTATCCGCCCCCGTCGGCCCTCGTCCTGTCTATGACTCGGATGTGGTATATATATCATCTTTATAACTATTGGTTCATTTATTGTTTATGAAAATTATGCCGACCAAGGTGACATATATTTTATTTATGTAGGATGTATGTGAATCGGAAATGCCAACCGACCCTATTGTCGAGAGGTTAAATTTAGTTGAAGAATAAAACAATTTGTTGAAGGAAAAAATAAAAAAAATTGAGGAGGAGAAGATGATATTGGAGTTGCATGTTGCGGATGTCGTTGATGATCACAAGATCAAGATGGATGCAATGCGCTTGAAGATTAGAAAGATTAGAAAATATGCCATTCATACCGAGGCTTGGTATCATTATGCCGTTGGATCAATTGTTACCTTGGTTGCGGTTATGATCGCATTTGTTTTCGCATTGAAATGTTTTACATAGTTTCAATGTATGGTTTAATTAATTAGATGCTCTAGAGAGCTATATGTTGTTAGATGAGAACTATGTATGCACTTTAGTTTTAATGTGATGATGAACTTCTATTAATTTGGACACTTAATTATATATAATGCACGCAGATGAACCGGCAATGGATGTACGGTGACAGACACACCTGTGAGTACATTAAGGGCGTGCATGAGTTTCTCGATGCGGCTGAGGCAAACAAGCAGAATGGTTTTATGTGTTGTCCATGCACTGAATGTGGGAATACGAGGTCTTACTCTAACCGGAAAATCCTTCACTCCCACCTGCTTTACAAGGGTTTTATGCCACACTATAATGTTTGGACGAGGCACGGATAAATAGGGGTTATGATGGAAGACGGCGAAGAAGAAGAGTATGATGACAACTATGTGCCCCCTGAATACGGTGATGCTGCAACGGGGGGAGCTGGTGAAGATCAAGAGGAACCAGACGATGTGCCCAATGATGCTGCAACGGGTGAAGCTGCTGAAGATCAAGAGGAACCAGACGATTTTCCCGATGATGATGATCTCCACCGGGTCATTGTCGATGCAAGGACGCAATGCGAAAGTCAAAAGGAGAAGCTGAAGTTCGATCGCATGTTAGAGGATCACAAAAAAGGGTTATACCCCAATTGCGAAGATGGCAACACAAAGCTCGGTACCGTACTGGAATTGTTGCAGTGGAAGGCAGAGAATGCTGTGGCTGACAAAGGATTTGAGAAGCTATTGAAAATATTGAAGAAGAAGCTTCCAAAGGATAACGAATTGCCCGACAGTACATACGCAACAAAGAAGGTCGTATGCCCTCTAGGATTGGAGGTGGAGAAGATACATGCATGCCCTAATGACTGCATCCTCTACCGCGGTGCATACAAGGATCTGAACGCATGCCCGGTATGCGGTGCATTGCGGTATAAGATCAGACGAGATGACCCTGGTGATGTTGACGACGAGCCCCCCCCCCCCCCCCAGTAAGAGGGTTCCTGCGAATGTGATGTGGTATGCTCCTATAATACCATGGTTGAAATGTCTGTTCAGAAATGAAGAGCATGCCAAGTTGATGCGATGACACAGTGAGAACCGAAAGAAAGATGGGAAGTTGAGAGCACCCGCTGACGGGTCGCAGTGGAGAAAAATCGAGAGGAAGTACTGGGATGAGTTTGCAAAGGACCCAAGGAATGTATTGTTGGAAATATGCCCTAGAGGCAATAATAAATTAGTTATTATTATATTTCCTTGTTCATGATAATCATTTATTATCCATGCTAGAATTGTATTGATAGGAAACTCAGATACATGTGTGGATACATAGACAACACCATGTCCCTAGTAAGCCTCTAGTTGACTAGCTCGTTGATCAATAGATGGTTACGGTTTCCTGACCATGGACATTGGATGTCATTGATAACGGGATCACATCATTAGGAGAATGATGTGATGGACAAGACCCAATCCTAAGCCTAGCACAAGATCATGTAGTTCGTATGCTAAAGCTTTTCTAATGTCAAGTATCATTTCCTTAGACCATGAGATTGTGCAACTCCCGGATACCGTAGGAGTGCTTTGGGTGTGCCAAACATCACAACGTAACTGGGTGGCTATAAAGGTACACTACAGGTATCTCCGAAAGTGTCTGTTGGGTTGGCATGAATCAAGACTAGGATTTGTCACTCCGTGTAAACGGAGAGGTATCTCTGGGCCCACTCGGTAGGACATCATCATAATGTGCACAATGTGATCAAGGAGTTGATCACGGGCTGATGTGTTACGAAACGAGTAAAGAGACTTGCCGGTAACGAGATTGAACAAGGTATCGGGATACCGACGATCGAATCTCGGGCAAGTATCGTACCGCTAGACAAAGGGAATTGTATACGGGATTGATTAAGTCCTTGACATCGTGGTTCATCCGATGAGATCATCATGGAACATGTGGGAGCCAACATGGGTATCCATATCCCGCTGTTGGTTATTGACCGGAGAGTCATCTCGGTCATGTCTGCATGTCTCCCGAACCCGTAGGGTCTACACACTTAAGGTTCGGTGACGCTAGGGTTATAGAAATATTAGTATGCGGTAACCCGAAAGTTGTTCGGAGTCCCGGATGAGATCCCGGACGTCACGAGGAGTTCCGGAATGGTCCGGAGGTAAAGAATTATATATATAGGAAGTGCTATTTCGGCCATCGAGACAAGTTTCGGGGTCATCGGTATTGTACCAGGACCACCGGAAGGGTCCCGGGGGTCCACCGGGTGGGGCCACCTGCCCCGGGGGGCCACATGGGCTGTAGGGGGTGCACCTTGGCCTATATGGGCCAAGGACACCAGCCCCAAGAGGCCCATGCGCCAAGAGAAGAGGGAAAGGAAGAGTCCTAAAAGGGGAAGGCACCTCCTAGGTGCCTTGGGGAGGAGGGACTCCTCCCTAGCCGCACCCTTCCTTGGAGGAAGGGCCAAAGGCTGCGCCCCCCCTCTCCTTGACGGAGAGTTGGTTAGGCAATTTGGATTCCTTGACGGAGTCGGTACCTTCGTGCATGTCAATCAAAGTATCCCAAATTTCCTTTGCATTCTCAAGGCGGCTGATTTTGTTGAATTCTTCGGGGCACAATCCATTGAAGAGGATATCACAAGCTTGAGCGTTGTATTGCAGCATCTTCAACTCTTCCACGGTAGCTTCACGGTTTGGTTCTCTCCCATCAAAGAATTCACCTTGCAAGCCAATACACACAATAGCCCCAGCGGGGTTATGTCCAAGAATATGCATTCTTCATCTTATGCTTCCTACTAGCAAAATTAGTACCATCAAAGTAAGGACCTCTACGGTGGTAATTTCCCTCGCTAGACGCCATAGTCTCCTAGGTTGTGAAACCAAGGCTATGATCACCAAAAGCTATGGAATCAAGGCAAATGGAGACCAAATCTCTGATACCAATTGTAGGATCGAAAGTATGTCTAGAGGGGGGTGATTAGACTACTTGACCAAATAAAAACTTAACCTTTTCCCAATTTTAGTTCTTGGCAGATTTTAACAACTTAGCACAAGTCAAGCAATCTTAACACAATTCAAGCAAGCATGCAAAGAGTATGTGAGCAACGGAAAGTAAAGCATGCAACTTGCAAGAATGTAAAGGAAAGGGTTTGCAGAGTGCAAACGCAATAGGAGACACGGATGTTTTTGTCGTGGTTCCGATAGGTGGTGCTATGGCATCTCCAAAAGGTAATAGATGGTGTGTTGATGATGAACTCCTTGCTCTTGTGCTTCAAATGATAGTCTCCCCAACACTCAACTCACTCTCATAGGATTGGATTTGGTGGAAAGATGATTTGAGTGGAAAGCAACTTGGGGAAGGCCAGAGATCAAGATTCATATGGTTGGATTGGAATATCTTGGTCTCAACACATGAGTAGGTGACTCTTTCTCAGAAAATGAGTAGTGGAAGTGTAGGCACGATCTGATGGCTTCCCTCATGAATGAGGAGAGGGTGGAGGGGTATATATAGCCTCCACACAAAATCTAACCGTTACACACATTATACCAAATTCGGTGGGACCGAATTAGAAAACTCGGTCGGACTGATTCAGTGCATATGTGACCGTTAGGCAATTTCGGTGGGACCGACATGTCATCTCGGTGGGACCGATATCATTAAGGTTAGGGCATAACGTAATCTCGGCTGGACCGATTACTCAAACTCGGTTGGACCGACTTAGGTAATAAGCTAACAGAGAGTTGGTTAGGCAAACTCGGTGGGACCGATTCGCTCGTCTCGGTGGGACCGAAGCATTACGAAAAGGAAACAGAGAGTTTGCATTGCAGACTCGGTGGGACCGATCACTCATCTCGGTTAGACCGAAACGTTACGAAGGGAAACAGAGAGTTTGCAACCCCATCTCGGTGAGACCGAGATCCCTATCGGTGAGACCGAAAAGACTAAGGTTTCTGGTAATGGCTATGTCAAATGAACTCGGTGGCGCCGGATGGATCAAATCGGTGGGGCTGAGTTTGACTTTTGGTTTGGGACATATGTGGATATGAGAAAGTGGTTGAGGGCTTTTGGAGTATATCACTAAACATTTTGAGCAAGCAAGCCATTAAGCAACACTTCATCCCCTTTTAATAGTATTGGCTTTCCTATAGACTCAATGTGATCTTTGATCACTAAAATAGAAAATGTAGAGTCTTGGACTTTGAAGCTTGAGCCAATCTTTTTTCCTTAGCATTTTGAGGGGTCCACATTCCTATCCATGCCATGACAATCATTGAACTTTCCTGAAATATTTATCTTGTAATGGCATTAGTTCAATGAGCTATATGTTGTTAATCATTACCAAAACCACCCAGGGACAACTGCACTTTCAGTAACATTGTTACCTTCAGCCATGAACATAACAATGTTCCAAGGGAAGGAGTAACAATGTTTGCACCCGCGCTAACAATGTTAGTCCGCTGAGGAGTAACAATGTTTGACGCGCCGGTAACAATGTTATTCCGACGATTAACATTGTCAGCGTCAGCCGCGATAATACCAATGTTCCGAGGATAGGAGTAACAATGTTGCGGCGGTGCTAACAATGTTATTCCGCCGAAGTAACAATTTTAGCGTAAGCCGCAAACATAACAATGTTCCGAGCATAGGAGTAACAATATTTGCGGCGGCGCTAACAATGTTCTTGTACAAGCTCGATCACAGATTTGTGGCAGTGGACTGGAAGAAGCAGTGAGACTTGAGAAATGCTACATTTTTTATTATATCTGTAATTGCCGATGTCTGTAGTCAGTGCATGTATACATGCCATCATGATTATCTTTTCAGTGAAGGCCAAAAATGAAGTGCCGCCCACTGGGCGTGAACTAGCTGTGACGCGAGGCCAAAGTGGCCGAGTACCTCGCGGAAGAAGCAGTACAAGTCTCCTTCTTCTATTATCATAGGAATACTATAAGTATAGCAAAATGTTCAGATCAATAAACATCATCATCACAATATTCATACTTTTCGAACAAAGATTTAATTTCATAAGTATCCTTAAAAGCAATATGTTCTTCTATTCGTTCCACATATATACCATTACCATAAGAAGCCAAGGTTTCATTATCATTAAATTCACATAACAAAGGAAAGGTGTGGAGCCTTCATCCTAGAGCAACAAGTGAATATATATAAGTCATGAAGAAAGCAATAGCAATAAAACTTAACGATCATTATGCTAACAATGTTATTTCGCTGAGGAGTAACAATGTTTGACGCGTTGATAACAATGTTATTCCGACGATAAACATTTTTAGCGCCAGCCGCGATAATAACAATGTTCTGAGGGAAGGAGTAACAATGTTTGCGCCCGCGCTAACAATGTTATTCCGCTGAGGAGTAACAATGTTTGACGCGCCGATAACAATGTTATTCCGACGATTAACATTGTTAGTGTCAGCCGCGATAATAACAATGTTCCAAGGATATGAGTAACAATGTTGCGCTGGTGCTAACAATGTTATTCCGCCGAGTAACGATGTTAGCATAAGCCGCGAACATAACAATGCTCCGAGCGCAGGAGTAACAATGTTTGCAGCGGCGCTAACAATGTTCCTATACAAATTCGATCACAGATTTGTGGCAATGGACTGGAAGAAGCAGTGAAACTTGAGAACTGCTACATTTTTTATTATTATATCTGTAATTGCTAATGTCTACAGTTAGTGCATGTATACATGTCATTGTGATTCGGTCACAGATTTGTAGCTGACCATCATTGCAACTCCCGAATACCGGAGGAACACCTTGTACCTGGCACCGCGTATTGCCTTGTTATATTTTGTGATGCTTTGTTTGCTCCGTATTTACTGTTCCTTCCCCCTCTTCTTCTCCGGTAGACCTCGAGACTGGCACTGATGCCACCGAGTACGAATACGTCACCGACGACCCTTCCTTCTCGGCCAAGCTTCCAGGCAAGCAAACCCACTTTGATCAACCAGATATCGCCCACTCTCTTCTCTCTTATTCTTGCATTAGGTTTGCTACTGTTGTTGATTCCACAGCTCCTATTCTTTTGTGTAGCCTGTCATTGTTGCTAGAATTGTTGATACATTTACCTGCTATCCTAGTACTTAGTATAGGTTGCTAGTATTACATCAGTGGCCCTACACTCTTGTCTGTCTGCCATGCTATACTACTGGGCCGTGATCACTCGGGAGGTGATCACGGGTATATACTATACTATTACATACTTATGTTGATGATTCGGAGATGGGGGCTAAAGGGGCAGGTGGTTCCATCCAGGTAGTGGTGCGCCTGGGTTCCTGGCAGCCCCCTGATTGTTACTTTGTGGCGGAGCGACACGGCAGGTTGCGACCACCTATGAGACAGGTGGGCCTGGTCCCTAGTCGGCGTCCGCAGTTACTTCAAAATAACACGCGTAACGAGATCTTCTTGCACTCAGAGAGTTGGGGTCTGTGAGTACTCGCCAAGCTTGTCGTGCCAAGAGAGTGAGATTGAAAAGCTCTATATCACGTAAACGTAGACCTCCCGCATACTTTGGTCCCGTCAAAACGCTCCATGAAACCCAACTCGGTTTTCTTTGCCCTCTTTTCTTCCCCACCAGAATTTCTGGATCAATGAATTTATGTATTCACATAGACCTCGAGGTAGCTTAAAGCAAGACATGGAGTACACTGGCAGTGGCACGGCCTGAGCTTATTCCTAGCAGATGCTCCAGTATTTCGAGGACATGGGTTTGGGTTAATGGTACAGGGCGCACGCCCCGCTTGTCCATGTTGGGCCGGCCCATAGTATTGCGACGAATGAGTCCATGTATCATTGCATCATGGCCTTCAAGTAATGACCTCCAGATTTGTGATGGAGCACTCCCAAGATCACATGTAAAAACTCAGTTGTTGCAAAGTACTTCGCCTTTAATATTCTTGCACTCAAAGAGTTGGGGTCTGTGAGTACTCGCCAAGCTTGTCGTGCCAAGAGAGCGAGATTGAAAAGCTTGATATCACGTAAACGTAGACCTCCCGCATACTTTGGTCCCATCAAAACGCTCCATGAAACCCAACTAGGTTTTCTTTGCCCTCTTTTCTTCCCCACCAGAATTTCTGGATCAATGAATTTATGTGTTCACATAGACCTCGAGGTAGCTTAAAGCAAGACATGGAGTACACTGGCAGTGGCACGGCCTGAGCTTATTCCTAGCAGATGCTCCAGTATTTCGAGGACATGGGTTTGGGTTAATGGTACAGGGCGCACACCCCACTTGTCCACGTTGGGCCGGCCCATAGTCCTTTCTTTTGGTTTTAAAGACACAGAAAAGAAAGCGACAGAAAGCGTGTATGTTACCGCGAGTCGAACTTGCGATCGCCTGGAGCAACCTTAGCTGTCGTAACCAATCAGCCACCTACGGTTGACGTGTCTAGTTATAGGTTTTCTTTTCTATGATACAGTAATTTTCGTTTTCTTTTCTTCTTTCTTTTTTCTTTATTTTTTTCTATTTTCATTCATTTCCATTTTACCTTTTTTCTAACCTTTTTCCATGATACAGTAATTTTCGTTTGAAATTCGTGGACTTTAATCTAGTTTGGTGAAAAAAAATTCAAATTCAATGAAGTTTTTCGAATTTGATGGACTTTTTGAAAGCCGATGAACTATTTTCAAATTCGATCAACTTTTTTTTCGAATTCAATGAACTTCTTTCAAAACTGGTGAACTTTTTTTTTTCTAATTCGATGAACTTTTTTCAAGTTCAATGAACTTTTTTACAAGTTAGATGAACTTTTTCAAATCCGATGAATTTGTTTTTCAAATTTGATGAAGTTTTTCAAAGTCGATGAACTTTGTTTCAAAACCGATGAACTAGTTTTCAAATTCGATGAAATGTTTTTCAATTTTGGTGAACTTTTATGAAAATTCATGTCCATGTTTTAATTCACGGTTTATTTCGATTTATTGCTCTCTTTTTTTCCTTTTTAAACAACAAGGCTCTTTTGACAAGTGCTCTCAAGAAGAAGAAAAAAAGGTACTAAACGAGCGAGCACCGATCGAGCGAGCGAGCAGCAGCAGGTCGAGCGAGGACCGATCAAGCGAATGGGCCACAGCCCACTAGGGGGCGCGTGAACGCCAGGAAAGCGAGCGGGTGCTGAAGGCGCCAGCGAGGAGGTCTCGTCGGCAGTCGCAACCAGAGGGCGTGAAAAAACATATTGCCCGAAGGCAAATTTCTCGACCAAAATATTCAAGACTGTCTGATGATTTTAAGTGTAACTGACAACAAGCGCTGCTACCAACATATCGGCTAGCTTCTGATTAGCAGGACTTGTTTGGCGAGAAAGGAAGAACTAGCTGCTTCGTTGTGGAAGGATCTGTGATGTGATGTGATTGATTAGTGTGACCCGATGTAATCGTACAACCACTCTGTTCATACATATACATATTTTTCCCAGCAAATGTCAACACATTTTATTGCATGCATGCAGTCGCGCTAATCGATCGTACAATTATTAACGACAAAAAGAAAATGTAACAAGGAAGTAATAATAACTAATTAAGCTACTAGCTCCGGAGGAAAGACCCACGTTAGCTCCCTCGACTTGGATAACCTTAGGTATGTGTTGTAGTCATCGAAATCATCCCCTTGGCCGGCAATCACTGTTTGGGACCTCATGTCGAATACATCTTCTGTGTCAGCAAAATAAATAGCATCTTTTTGTATCTCCCTGCTGAAAGCAGCAGAGACAGACTTGCTGAACCGTCTGCTGATGAAAAGCGCCTGGTCTTCTAGCCCCGCCTCCACTGGCACCCACATGGCTGCACTCATGTCGGCCTCGAAAACCTCTACCTTGTGAGTGAACTCAGAAGGCGATACCACTTGTCGCCTCACCATGAGCATCTTCCCACGCGACTCGAGCAGGTACCACATGGTTTCGATGTCATTCTTCATGGACTTGTCAACAACAATATATTGGTATTCTTGAGGAACCATATCCTTCTTGGTCATCTTGGTCAAGTCATCATACTTTGTGTCATGGTCGCCATAATCATCATAGTCAAAACCTTCTCCGATGACACAATTGCCACCGGTAACCATGGGTACGCCGCTATCATTGAAGGCCATGTCAAGGAAGACGAGATCCTCATCCTTGGTGACCCCGTAAAGTCTGTCTCCAAGAAAAGCAACATCGATGATGCTGACGAGGGAAGCTGCATAAGACTTGGGCAACCACACACCCTTCCCAATCCGGGTTAAGATGATGGGGCAACTGCAATGGTTGGTCATGACAGCAATGACGTCATCCGGGGTGGACCGCAACAGCACCTTGCGTATGTTGAAAAGCTTGGAAACATGGCCGATGGCAGCGTCCAACTCGGGGAGACACAATGTCGTGCCAGAAAACATGTTGTGCAACAAGTAGTTCCTATGCATCTTGCCCACACGGTCGTCGATGGCGATCCAACCATCGGTAGAGCCAAAGCAAGTCATCGTCTTGGGCAAGGAGAAAAACTGGTGCAGAGCACGGTCGGCGGGAGACATACCAATGCAGCTCGTTATGGCTTTGGGGTAGGAGACGGCACGGTGCATAGCACTGTTAAAGGGGATCATGACCCCACCATGCGGGAACACGATCCACGGAAGCTGCCGCGCAGGGGGCCGCGCTGCAGAGCGCCAAGAACGGCACACGGCCTGAAAGTAAGCACGATGGGCAGGGAAAAAGATGCGCGCAAAGACCTGGGCTAGGAGGTCCTCTGGGAGTTCAGACCACGGCGCCATTGATGGCCGACTTGTATGGTTTGATTTGATTGATGCTGCGCTCCTGCAGGTCCTCTCCTTGTTTATATAGGATAGATATAGATCATAGATAGACCGACCGACTCCGACCTTGGTGATTATGGGCATTACAGATGTTGCGACGCTCGAGACTATAGCTTGCCGAGGGGGTCTGGCTTTGGCTGAAGATCTAATGCTACAGAACATTGTCATCACATCTGATTCCAAGCAAGCTATCAACGACATCTCATGTTTTAACCAAGGTGGCTCAGGTGCTATTATTTCCGAGATTAAACAAAGAGCTCTTTGTTGAACCTTTTTTTAAGTTTGAAGGCAGAGCTACTAATGGTGATGCCGATATATAGGTTAGCCAAGTATTCACACTCCTTGGATTAGGGTCGACATATATGGTTTGTTGAGCCCCATGACCCATTTTGTATTTCACAACATGTAAACTTTGATCAATAAAGCTTGGTTTAACCCCTCAATAAAAGAAAGAAAGTGGATGTGGAGAACGTGGGCGACTTCCGACCCATCAGCTTGCCACATAGCATGTCCAAACTGTTTGCCAAGTCGCCGGTGATCAGAGTGAGGCACATGAAGAACTTACTGGCCCTCAATCTGTCTGCATTTATCAAAGAATGAAGCTTGCATGACAATTTTCTCTTGATGCGCCAAGTTGCTACACTAGTAGAAAACGACCCATTAGCCCCGGTTGGTAAGGGCCTTTTGTCCCGGTTTCTGAACCGGGACTAAGGGGTCGTTACTAATGCCCTGGCCCTTTAGTCCCGGTTCAGTCCAGAACCGGGACACATGGGGCTCCACGTGGCCTGTGCGCCGAGTCCAGGCAGGAGGGCCTTTGGTCCCGGTTGGTGGCACCAACCGGGACCAATAGGCATACACGCGTCAGCATTTCTGTGGCTGGGCTCCACTTATCAGGATGCTCCACGATGATCTCATCGGATGAACCACAATGTCAAGGACTTAATCAATCCCGTATACAATTCCCTTTGTCTAGCGGTACGATACTTGCCCGAGATTCGATCGTCGGTATCCCGATACCTTGTTCAGTCTCGTTACCGGCAAGTCTCTTTACTCGTTCCGTAACACATCATCCCGTGATCAACTCCTTGGTCACATTGTGCACATTATGATGATGTCCTACCGAGTAGGCCCAGAGATACATCTCCGTTTACACGGAGTGACAAATCCCAGTCTTGATTCGTGCCAACCCAACAGACACTTTCGGAGATACCTGTAGTGTACCTTTATAGCCACCCAGTTACGTTGTGACGTTTGGCACACCCAAAGCACTCCTACGGTATCCGGGAGTTGCACAATCTCATGGTCTAAGGAAATGATACTTGACATTAGAAAAGCTTTAGCATACGAACTACATGATCTTGTGCTAGGCTTAGGATTGGGTCTTGTCCATCACATCATTCTCCTAATGATGTGATCTCATTATCAACGACATCCAATGTTCATGGTCAGGAAACCGTGACCATCTATTGATTAATGAGCTAGTCAACTAGAGGCTTACTAGGGACATGGTGTTGTCTATGTATCCACACATGTATCTGAGTTTCCTATCAATACAATTCTAGCATCGATAATAAACGATTATCATGAACAAGGAAATATAATAATAGCCAATTTAGTATTGCCTCTAGGGCATATTTCCAACAAGAACATAGTTGACAAGGAGCGAACCGAGATTAATAGTATTACGAGGGCCGAACCATAAGACATTAAAGCATTTCAAATGAACTCTGAAAAAGTTGAAAGTTGACATGGTATCATAATTTCACCCACATAGCATGTGCATGTACAAAACGGACAATAGTATCATACTCGTCTGTTATAAAGTTGGCATGGTATCATCATAATAGTTGCGGGAGAAAGTCTTCACTTTTTCTTTGCTTGTGTCATTTGCTTATTGCGCCGTAACCATGGATAATCTTCGTCGTTTATCAGGATGCTTGGGTCAGCCTTGACTTTGAAGGGAGGAATTTCATGAAACTTTTCATAATCTTTAGACATGTCTGTCTTGCCCTCCACTCCCACGATGTCCCTTTTTCCTGAAAGAACTATGTGGCGCTTTGGCTCATCGTATGATGTATTCGCTTCCTTATCTTTTCTTTTTCTCGGTCTGGCAGACATGTCCTTCACATAGATAACATGTGCCACATCATTGGCTAGGACGAACGGTTCGTCAGTGTACCCAAGATTTTTCATATCCACTGTTGTCATTCCGTACTGTGGGTCTACCTGTACCCTGCCTCCTGACAGATTGACCCATTTGCACTTAAACAAAGGGACCTTAAAATTATGTCCGTAGTCAAGTTCCCATATGTCCACTATGTAACCATAATATGTGTCCTTTCCCCTCTCGGTTGCTGCATCAAAGCGGACACCGCTGTTTTGGTTGGTGCTCTTTTGATCTTGGTCAATCGTGTAAAATGTATTCCCGTTTATCTTGTATCCTTTGTAAATCAATATAGTCAAAGATGGTCCCCTGGACAACAAGTATAACTCATCACAAACAGTCTTGTCACCTCTGAGACGTGTTTCCAACCAACTGCTGAAAGTCCTGATGTGTTCACATGTAATCCAGTCGTCGCACTGCTCCGGGTGTTTGGAGCGCAGACTGTTCTTGTGTTCATCGACATACGGGGTCACCAAGGTAGAGTTCTGTAGAACTGTGTAGTGTGCTTGAGACCAAGAATATCCGTCCCTGCATATTATTGAGTCTCTTCCAAGAGTGCCTTTTCCAGTCAGTCTCCCCTCATACCGCGATTTAGGGAGACCTATCTTCTTAAGGCCAGGAATGAAGTCAACACAAAACCCGATAACATCCTCTGTTTGATGGCCCATGGAGATGCTTCCTTCTGGCCTAGCGCGGTTACAGACATATTTCTTTAGGACTCCCATGAACCTCTCAAAGGGGAACATATTGTGTAGAAATACGAGCCCCAGGATGACAATCTCGTCGACTAGATGAACTAGGACGTGCGTCATGATATTGAAGAAGGATGGTGGGAACACCAGCTCGAAACTGACAAGACATTGCGCCACATCACTCCTTAGCCTTGGTACGATTTCTGGATCGATCACCTTCTGAGAGATTGCATTGAGGAATGCACATAGCTTCACAATGGCTAATCGGACGTTTTCCGATAGAAGCCCCCTCAATGCAACCGGAAGCAGTTGCATCATAATCACGTGGCAGTCATGAGACTTTAGGTTCTGAAACTTTTTCTCTGGCATATTTATTATTCCCTTTATATTCGACGAGAAGCCAGTCGTGACCTTCATACTGAGCAGGCATTCAAAGAAGATTTCTTTCTCTTCTTTCGTAAGAGCGTAGCTGGCAGGACCTTTATACTGCTTCGGAGGCATGCCGTCTTTTTCGTGCAAACGTTGCAGGTCCTCCCGTGCCTCAGGTGTATCTTTTGTCTTCCCATACACGCCCAAGAAGCCTAGCAGGTTCACGCAAAGGTTCTTCGTCACGTGCATCACGTCGATTGAAGAGCGGACCTCTAGGTCTTTCCAGTAGGGTAGGTCCCAAAATATAGATTTCTTCTTCCACATGGGTGCGTGTCCCTCAGCGTCATTCGGAACAGCTAGTCCACCGGGACCCTTTCCAAAGATTACGTAGTGTAAATCATTGACCATAGCAAGCACGTGATCACCGGTGCGCATGGCGGGCTTCTTCCGGTGATCTGCCTCGCCTTTGAAATGCTTGCCTTTCTTTCGACATTGATGGTTGGTCGGAAGAAATCGACGATGGCCCAGGTACACATTCTTCCTGCATTTGTCCAGGTATATACTTTCAGTGTCATCTAAACAGTGCGTGCATGCGTGGTATCCTTTGTTTGTCTGTCCTGAAAGGTTACTGAGAGCGGGCCAATCGTTGATGGTCACGAACAGCAACGCCTTAAGGTTAAATTCCTCCTGTCTGTGCTCATCCCACGTACGTACACCGTTTTCATTCCACAGCTGTAAAAGTTCTTCAACTAATGGCCTTAGGTACACATCAATTTCGTTGCCGGGTTGCTTAGGGCCTTGGATGAGAACTGGCATCATAATGAACTTCCGCTTCATGCACATCCAAGGAGGAAGGTTATACATACATAGAGTCACAGGCCAGGTGCTGTGATTGCTGCTCTGCTCCCCGAAAGGATTAATGCCATCCGCGCTTAAAGCAAACCATACATTCCTTGGGTCCTTTGCAAACTCATCCCAGTACTTTCTCTCGATTTTTCTCCACTGCGACCCATCAGCGGGTGCTCTCAACTTCCCATCTTTCTTTCGGTTCTCACTGTGCCATCGCATCAACTTGGCATGCTCTTCGTTTTTGAACAGACGTTTCAACCGTGGTATTATAGGAGCATACCACATCACCTTCGCAGGAACCCTCTTCCTGGGGGGCTCGCCGTCAACATCACCAGGGTCATCTCGTCTGATCTTATACCGCAATGCACCGCATACCGGGCATGCGTTCAGATCCTTGTATGCACCGCGGTAGAGGATGCAGTCATTAGGGCATGCATGTATCTTCTCCACCTCCAATCCTAGAGGGCATACGACCTTCTTTGCTGCGTATGTACTGTCGGGCAATTCGTTATCCTTTGGAAGCTTCTTCTTCAATATTTTCAGTAGCTTCTCAAATCCTTTGTCAGCCACAGCATTCTCTGCCTTCCACTGCAGCAATTCCAGTACGGTACCGAGCTTTGTGTTGCCATCTTCGCAATTGGGGTATAACCCTTTTTTGTGATCCTCTAACATGCGATCGAACTTCAGCTTCTCCTTTTGACTAATGCATTGCGTCCTTGCATCGACAATGACCCGGCGGAGATCATCATCATCGGGCACATCGTCTGGTTCCTCTTGATCTTCAGCAGCTTCACCCGTTGCAGCATCATTGGGCACATCGTCTGGTTCCTCTTGATCTTCACCAGCTCCCCCCGTTGCAGCATCACCGTATTCAGGGGGCACATAGTTGTCATCGTAGTCTTCTTCTTCGCCGTCTTCCATCATAACCCCTATTTCTCCGTGCCTCGTCCAAACATTATAGTGTGGCATGAAACCCTTGTAAAGCAGGTGGGAGTGAAGGATTTTCCGGTTAGAGTAAGACCTCGTATTCCCACATTCAGTGCATGGACAACACATAAAACCATTCTGCTTGTTTGCCTCAGCCGCATCGAGAAACTCATGCATGCCCTTAATGTACTCGCGGGTGTGTCTGTCACCGTACATCCATTGCCGGTTCATCTGCGTGCATTATATATAATTAAGTGTCCAAATTAATAGAAGTTCATCATCACATTAAAACCAAAGTGCATACATAGTTCTCATCTAACAACATATAGCTCTCCAGAGCATCTAATTAATTAAACCATACATTGAAACTATGTAAAACATTTCAATGCGAAAACAAATGCGATCATAATCGCAACCAAGGTAACAATTGATCCAACGGCATAATGATACCAAGCCTCGGTATGAATGGCATATTTTCTAATCTTTCTAATCTTCAAGCGCATTGCATCCATCTTGATCTTGTGATCATCGACGACATCCGCAACATGCAACTCCAATATCATCTTCTCCTCCTCAATTTTTTTTATTTTTTCCTTCAACAAATTGTTTTCTTCTTCAACTAAATTTAACCTCTCGACAATAGGGTCGGTTGGCATTTCCGATTCACATACATCCTAGATAAATAAAATCTATGTCACGTTGGTCGGCATAATTTTCATAAACAATAAATGAACCAATAGTTATAAAGATAATATACATACCACATCCGAATCATAGACAGGACGAGGGCCGACGGGGGCGGATACCAAAACCATCGCACTATATAAGATGCAATAATAAATGTAAGAAAATGATACAAGTATCTATCTAAACATACAAGTAAGAATATTTTTCCTCTCAGAAAGAAGATAAGAACAAGAGGCTCACCACGGTGGTGTCGGTGATGAGATCGGCGTGGGTGATCGACGGCGGTGAAGACAGGGACGGGGCATGACGGACCGCTAAATCTAGACAAATCTCGAGGAAAATGGAGCTTGGAGGTCGAGCTTCAAGAGGAGAAACCTTAAGTAGTGTGGCTCGGGCATTCCATCGCACACCTCATGTGCATAGGAGGTGAGCTAGAGCACCACAAAGCCCTCTCCCCCTTGGCCAGAAAAAACAAAGCACTGTGCTCTGCTCTTGCGCGAGGGGGTATATACAGGCACCTCATTGGTCTCGGTTGTTGACATGAGCCGGGACTAAAGGGGAGCCTTTGGTCCCGGTTAAAGCCACCAACCGGGACCAATGGTGGTGGGCCAGGAGCGAGGCCCATTGGTCCCGGCTCATGCCACCAACCGGGACCAAAAGGTCCAGTTGAACCGGGACCAATGGCCCACGTGGCCCGGCCGGCCCCCTGGGCTCACGAACCGGGACCAATGCCCACATTGGTCCCGGTTCTAGACTGAACCGGGACTAATGGGCTGACCCGGCCTGGACCAAAGCCCTGTTTTCTACTAGTGGGGGGGGGGGTTGGGGGTTTTGGGGGGTTAATTTAGGTGTTTCATATATTGTGTTAGCTAGCTAATTAATAGAGAGAAGTGTCCTCTCTTATGTCTGTGCTTGGTCGATGCCACATACTATACATACGTATAGAGAGGACTAGACACGCTAGCTAGCTAGTAAGCAAAAGAAGGAAACAGAAGATCGTCATGAACATATATGCATACAGAGAGAAGTGATATCGACCACCTCTCCTTCTCCGAGAGATTGGTCGAACAACAAGTTCTCGTATATCCATCCGACACTACCGGCTACATATATACAATAATTATCCTTTACAAATATAATCTCCTAACATACGGACGCGTGGTCCACATAGTATTCTCCGTCTTCAGCGATCACGTGGTCAAAAAAGAATGCCGCCAATTCCTCTTGAATTGCTCGCATGCGATCTGGTGCTAGGAGTTCATCCCGCATCTGAAACATCTAATTTGAAGAAGGGGGTCAATACATATATATATATATATATATATATATATATATATATATATGAATGAATGAAACTTAACACAAATGATGGTAATAAAATAAAATTGTGAATATTGTTATTTACGCACTTCATATTGTTCGTCTGAGTAGCCCCGCTCACAGGTCGTGTGGCGGATGGACTCGCAAACGTAGTATCCACAGAAATCATTCCCTTGTTCCTGCCACAACCACTTTACAAGAAATAGAGGTCAATCAAACTGATAAGCAAGAATGCCAAATGGTATTGATGAAACTAGCGCTTGAATCACTAGGAGATGCGCAGAACATGCTACTATATATAGTACTTACTTTCAGGTGTCTAAATTCCAGCTTCTTCGGCAGTCCCGGAGCTTTTTTGGTGAATTTTCTCCAAACCCTGCCAGACAAAGAAAACAATTACTTGATATCAGAAATGAACAAAGTTGCTGATATGGTGGATAATGATCGATTTAACTTACTTCTCGAGCATTTGAGTCATGTCCGCATACTCCTAGGGATCTTTTTGTTTCGAGTCTAAGACAGTTACTCTCTAGGAGAATATAGTGGAACCTGCGCACGCATGCATAACTCATCAATTACATTACTATAACCTGGACTAATATATAAGGGAAACCGAATATGCACAAGCTAGACAGTAACACTCACTTGAAGTTGTAAGGAAAGAGTATTATATCTTTGTTTTCATTTATTACCAACGATCGTAGCAAGTTGGCCTCAGTATCTTCGGCATGAAATTGAACCTCAGTTGCATCTATGAGATTTGTGTTAATGAAGCCAATATCACCGACTTGTCTTTTCTTCAATTCGGCAATCTTCAATCTGCATAATATAGTGAGGATAATTATAAATACATGCAATGAAAGAGTTGACCTATATATAGAGAGAGACTTAATGCCAGAAGTAGTACTACTTATAGACAGTAGCAGGTGATCGTTGCTTTATTGAGGGCCAATTGATTGAAAAACTGAAAGAACTCCTCAAATGAAACATGCAACAGTTCGATTCCAACGAGGTCATGCTCCTTTTTAACTCTCAGATACAAAGTATTCCTGCCTCCAGACTCTCTGCGGGCTTTCATGTACCAATTATGCAATCTTCGCATCATCGTTGTTAAAGATCTTTCATCTTTGACGAGAGGCTTCCCGTACTCGTATCTGTGTATCTGCACCTCCAAGAAATCATAATGTACATCGTCGGGCAGGTAATCTCCAAGATTGCTATAACCGGGCACCATCCTCGGATCAACGATGTCGCTAGCAGGCACCTTGAGCGGGGGCACGATTGCTTCGCTTGTTCGCTGAGCTGGGCAATTTCTTTCCCAACTCGTCGTTCTTTCATCCTTTGATCACTGACAGTACTTCCCGACCGCTCCGCTTCGACAACTGTCTTTCCAATAATGCGCTCATAGTTGCCTTTCGGTGGAGACTTGGGTGGTTTTGTCAGGGCAGCCAGAGTGCGCTTCGCTTTCACCGGATCTACCTTCTCCTCCGGAGGTGGATGTCTCTGTGCTTTCAACCCTTGAAACCAGTCCTTCACTTCGGTTCGCGCGATCTTCGTGTTCTCCTCCGGGGTCATCTCGTATGGTAACTTCTCTGGAGTCTTCAGAGAAGGACCGAATCTGTATTTCCTCCCGCCTCTGGCTGTACTGCTAGACGCCGGCAAAGCAGACGGAGCGGCTGTCTTCTTACGAGGCAGAGGAGAAGGACTACGATGCGTCGGAGCAGCCGGAGCGACAACGGGTCTCTTCCGCCCTTGCTGACGAGGCGGAGAAGGAGGAGGCTGGCTGCTCGGGCGCAGGCGGAGAAGGAGGCAGAGTGCCGCCATGCGCCGGAGAAGGAGCCGGCCGAGTGCCCTGATCGTCACTCGCCGGAGGAGGAGGCGGTGGAGGAGGCGGAGTGCCCTGACTCGCCGGAGGAGGAGGAGGAGGAGGCGGAGGCGTCCAGTTCGGAAGGTTGATGAGCTCCTTCCGCCATAGGCATGGAGTCTTCAGAGCAGAACCCAGCCGAGTCTCCCCTTCACCGGTAGGGTGGTCAAGCCGGAGGTCCTCAAATCCCTCCGTTATTTCAACCACCATCACCCTAGCATATCCTTCTGGAATCGGCCGGCAGTGAAAAGTTGCGCCGGGTTCAGTAGGAAAAACAGAGCCAACAGCCGCCTTGACCTTCAAATTTATCCATTGCGTCATAAGGTGGCAATTTTGAGACTCCGTGATAGCATCCACGGGATAGCTGGCAGGAGCCGTCAAGACATGCTCCGGCTGAAGCAGCTCGGTGGAAGCCACGCTGCTTCTGCGCTGAGATGGAGGGGTAGCTTCGGGGGAAGCTTCGGCAGTTCGTTTGCTGCGATTTGCTTCTCGTTCCTCTATCGCTTGTACCCTTGCGTGTAGCGCCTGCAGTTCAGTCTGCTGCACTTTCTTCCTCCTCTCCTGGCATTTGTAACCGCCTGCGTCCGAAAACCCAGCCTTCCACGGAACGAAGCCTGGCGTGCCTCGTGTCCGTCCAGGGTGCTCAGGATTCCCGAGGGCCATTGTGAGCTCGTCGTTCTCTCTGTCTGGAAAGAACGTCCCTTGCTGTGCAGCATTAATATAGTGCTGAAGCCTCTTGACTGGTATTTTCATTTGCTCGTCCGTCCAACAGCACTTCCCTGATACGGGGTCCAAGGTTCCGCCAGCCCCGAAGAACCAAGTACGGTAACGGTCTGGCCAGTTCATTGTCTCTGGTTCGATCCCTTTATCAAGCAGATCATTCTCAGCCTTGGCCCACTTAGGCCGGGCTTTGAGGTAGCCAGCTGACCCCGTGCGATGGTGAAGCTTCTTCTTCGCAACATTTTGCTTGTTTATCACCGACATCTTCTTACTCTTTTCCGATGTCTTGTGGGCCACAAATGCGGGCCAGTAATCTCTGATCTTCTCATATTTGCCCTTGAATTCTGGTGTCTCTTCTTTGTCGACAAACCTTTTCAGCTCGTTCTTCCACCTCCTGAATAGGTCTGCCATCTTCTTAAGAGCAAAAGACTTGATTAGTTGCTCTATAACTAGCTTCTCCGTATCATCCTCTGGCGGAAGGGTGAAATTTGACTTCAGCTCAGTCCAAAGATCATTTTTCTGCATATCATTGACATAAGACACCTCAGGGTCTTCGTTCTTAGGCTTATACCATTGGTGGATGCTGATCGGGATCTTGTCCCTAACAAGAACCCCGCACTGAGCAGAAAATGCATCTTTTGTCCGGATGGGTTCAATCGGTTTTCTGTCGTGCGCGATTGCTGTGATCTCAAACCTTTCATCCGAGCTCAACTTTTTCTTCGGGCCTCATCTCTTTACCTAAGTTGTGCTCGATCCGAAGGGCTAGAGAAAAGAAGAAAGACGAGAGTTAATTAATATATGTACATACCAAAACAATGAATGCATCAATTAGCTAGTCAGCACAGGCTTAACTAATATATATACCTGGCCGGACTCGGTTCGGTCACCGGAGCCGTCATCATGGTCTCCTTCTTGCACCGTCATTGGGTCACCGGATCCGTCATCACGGTCTCCTTCTTGCACCGGCATTGGGTCAACGGAGCCATCATCATCATAGCCTGCTTCTTCATCACCATGTCCTTCCAGACCATCGGTGTCATTGAGAAACAACGAGCAGACGGCATCACTTCCTTGTGTGATTATGCCCCCCAACAACGCTTCTTGTGCTTTGTCTCGGGGGGTGTCCATAGTTTCTACAAATATTTACAACATGGCAATTATTATTCATACATGACAGATGGATATATTAGCTAGTGGCAAACGTAGAACTAGCTAGCTAATCACAGTAAGGAATCATATTAATTAGTGGCCTCGACGCTGCTTCTCTAGGGTTTAGGGTGGCCTCGACAACGCTTCAAGGGTTTGGG
This sequence comes from Triticum aestivum, assembly GCF_018294505.1. Lineage (NCBI taxonomy): Eukaryota > Viridiplantae > Streptophyta > Magnoliopsida > Poales > Poaceae > Triticum > Triticum aestivum. Next base: position 595,895,192 of record NC_057794.1, read on the forward strand.
GTGGCCTCGAGAACGCTTCAAGGAGGGGGTAATTGTTGGGGAACGTAGTAATTTCAAAAATTTCCTACGGACACGCAAGATCATGGTGATGCATAGCAACGAGAGGGGAGAGTGTTGTCCACGTACCCTCGTAGACCGAAAGCGGAAGCTTTATATCAACGCGGTTGATGTAGTCATACGTCTTCACGATCCGACCGATCCAAGCACCGAAACTACGGCACCTCCGAGTTCTAGCACACGTTCAGCTCGATGACGATCCCCGGACTCCGATCCAGCAAAGTGTCGGGGAAGAGTACCGTCAGCACGACGGCGTGGTGACGATCTTGATGTTCTACCGTCGCAGGGCTTCGCCTAAGCACCGCTACTATATTATCGAGGATTATGGTGGAGGGGGGCACCGCACACGGCTAAGAGAACGATCATGAAGATCAACTTGTGTGTCTATGGGGTGCCCCCTGCCCCCGTATATAAAGGAGTGGAGGAGGGGAGGGCCGGCCCTCTCTATGGCGCGCCCTAGGGGAGTCCTACTCCCACCGGGAGTAGGATTCCCCCTTTCCTAGTCCAACTAGGAGTCCTTCCATGTAGTAGGAGTAGGAAACAAGGAAGGGGCGCAGCCCCTCCCCCTAGTCCAATTCGGACTAGGCCTTGGGGGGCGCGCGGCCTGCCCTAGGCAGCCCCTCTCTCTTTCCCGTATGGCCCAATAAGGCCCAATACTTCTCCCGGCGAATTCCCGTAACTCTCCGGTACTCCGAAAAATACTCGAATCACTCGGAACCTTTCCGATGTCCGAATATAGTCGTCCAATATATCGATTTTTACGTCTCGACCATTTCGAGACTCCTCGTCATGTCCCCGATCTCATCCGGGACTCCGAACTCCTTCGGTACATCAAAACTCATAAACTCATAATATAACTGTCATCGAAACCTTAAGCGTGCGGACCCTACGGGTTCGAGAACAATGTAGACATGACCGAGACACGTCTCCGGTCAATAACCAATAGCGGAACCTAGATGCTCATATTGGATCCTAAATATTCTACGAAGATCTTTATCGGTTAGACCGCATAAAAACATACGTTGTTCCCTTTGTCATCGGTATGTTACTTGCCCGAGATTCAATCGTCGATATCCAATACCTAGTTCAATCTCGTTACCGGCAAGTCTCTTTACTCGTTCCGTAATACATCATCTCGCAACTAACTCATTAGTTGCAATGCTTGCAAGGCTTAAGTGATGTGCATTACCGAGAGGGCCCAGAGATACCTCTCCGACAATCGGAGTGAAAAATCCTAATCTCGAAATACGCCAACCCAACATGTAACTTTGGAGACACTTGTAGAGCTCCTTTATAATCACCTAGTTACGTTGTGACGTTTGGTAGCACACAAAGTGTTCCTCCGGTAAACGGGAGTTGCATAATCTCATAGTCATAGGAACATGTATAAGTCATGAAGAAAGCAATAGCAACATACTAAACGATCGGGTGCTAAGCTAACGGAATGGGTCAGGTCAATCACATCATTCTCCTAATGATGTGATCTCGTTAATCAAATGACAACCCATGTCAATGGCTAGGAAACTTAACCATCTTTGATCAACGAGCTAGTCAAGTAGAGGCATACTAGTGACACTCTGTTTGTCTATGTATTCACACATGTATTATGTTTCCGGTTAATACAATTCTAGCATGAATAATAAACATTTATCATGATATAAGGAAATAAATAATAACTTTATTATTGCCTCTAGGGCATATTTCCTTCAGTCTCCCACTTGCAGTAGAGTCAATAATCTAGATCACATCACCATGTGATTAACATCGATAGTTCACATCATCATGTGATTAACACCCATAATTCACATCGTCATGTGACCAACACCCAAAGGGGTTACTAGATTCAGTAATTTAGTTCACATCGCTATGTGATTAACACCCAAAGAGTACTAAGGTGTGATCATGTTTTGCCTGTGAGAGAATCTTAGTCAACGGGTCTTTCACATTCAGATCGGTTATGTATTTTGCAATTTTCTATGTCTACAATGCTCTGCACGGAGCTACTCTAGCTAATTGCTCCCACTTTCAATATGTATCTAGATCGAGACTTAGAGTCATCCAGATCAGTGTCAAAACTTGCATCGACGTAACCCTTTACGGCGAACCTTTTTGTCACCTCCATAATCGAGAAACATATCCTTATTTCACTAAGGACAATTCTGACCGCTGTCCAGTGATCTAATCCTAGATCAAATTGTACTCCCTTGCCAAATCAGTGCAGGGTATACAATAGATCTGGTACACAGCATGACATACTTCATAGAACCTATGGCCAAGGCATAGGGAATGACTTTCATTCTCTTTCTATCTTCTGTCGTGGTCAGGCTTTGAGTCTTACTCAACTTCACACCTTGTAATACATGCAAGAACTCTTTCTTTGACTGCTCCATTTTGAACTACTTCGAAATCTTGTCAAGGTATGTACTCATTGACAAAACTTATCAAGCGTCTTGATCTATCTTTATAGATGTTGAAGCTCAATATGTAAGCAGCTTCACCGAAGTCTTTCTTTGAAAAAACTCCTTTATGCTTTACAGAATAATTCTACATTATTTCCGATCAACAATATGTCATTCACATATACTTATCAGAAATGCTGTAGTGCTTCCACTCACTTTCTTGTAAATACAGACTTCACCGCAAGTCTGTATAAAACTATATGCTTTGATCAACTCATCAAAGCGTATATTCAAACTCCGAGATGCTTGTACCAGTCCATAGATGGATTGCTGGAGCTTGCATATTTTGTTAACACCTTTAGGATCGACAAAACCTTCTAGTTGCATCGTATACAACTCTTCTTTAATAAATCCATTAAGGAATGCAGTTTTGTTTATCCATTTGCCAGATTTCATAAAATGTGGCAATTGCTAACATGATTCGAACAGACTTAAGCATAGATACGAGTGAGAAACTCTCATCATAGTCAACACCTTGAACTTGTCAAAAACCTTTTACGACAATTCTATCTTTGTAGATAGTAACACTACTATCAGCGTCCGTCTTCCTCTTGAAGATCCATTTATTTTCTATGGTTGCCGATCATCGGGCAAATCCATCAAAGTCCATACTTTGTTCTCATACATGGATCATATCTCAGATTTCATGGCCTCAAACCATTTTGCGGAATCTGGGCTCATCATCGCTTCCTCGTAGTTCGCAAGTTCGTCATGGTCTAGTAACATGACTTCCAGAATAGGATTACCGTACCACTCTGGTGCGGATCTCACTCTGGTTTACCTACGAGATTCGGTAGTAACTTGATCTGAAGTTTCATGATCATCATCATTAGCTTCCTCACTAATTGGTGTAGGTGTCACAGAAACCGGTTTTTGTGATGTACTACTTTCCAATAAGGGAGGAGGTACAGTTACCTCATCAAGTTCTACTTTCCTCCCACTCACTTCTTTCGAGAGAAACTCCTTCTCCAGAAAGTTTCCGAATTTAGCAACAAAAGTCTTGCCTTCGGATCTGTGATAGAAGGTGTACCCAACAGTAACTTTTGGGTATCCTATGAAGACACACTTTTCCGATTTGGGTTTGAGCTTATCAGGACGAACTTTTTCACATAAGCATCACAACCCCAAACTTTTAAGAAACGACAACTTTGGTTTCTTGCTAAACCATAGTTCATATAGTGTCGTCTCAACGGATTTAGATGGTGCCCTATTTAACGTGAATGTAGCTGTCTCTAATGCATAACCCCAAAACGATAGTGGTAAATCAGCAAGAGACATCATAGATTGCACCATATCTAATAAAGTACGGTTACGATGTTCGGACACACCATTACACTGTGGTGGTCCAGGTGGCGTGAGTAGTGAAACTATTTCACATTGTTTTAACTGAAGGCCAAACTCGTAACTCAAATATTTTACCTCTGCGATCATATCGTAGAAACTTTTATTTTCTTGTTACGATGATTCTCCACTTCACTCTGAAATTCTTTGAACTTTTCAAATGTTTCAGACTTGTGTTTCATCAAGTAGATATACCCATATCTGCTCAAATCATTTGTGAAGGTCAGAAAATAATGATACTTGCCGCGAGCCTCAACACTCATCGGATCGCATACATCAGTATGTATTATTTCCAATAAGTTAGTTGCTCGCTCTATTGTTCCGGAGAACGGAGTCTTAGTCATCTTGCCCATGAGGCATGGTTCGCAAGCATCAAGTGATTCATAATCAAGTGATTCCAAAAGCCCATCAACATGGAGTTTCTTCATGCGCTTTACACCAATATGACCTAAATAGCAGTGCCACAAATAAGTTGCACTATCATTATTAACTTTGCATCTTTTGGTTTCAATATTATGAATATGTGTATCACTACGATCGAGATCCAATGAACCATTTTCATTGGGTGTGTAACCATATAAGGTTTTATTCATGTAATCAGAACAACAATTTATTCTTTTACTTAAATGAATAACCGTATTACAATAAACATAATCAAATCATATTCATGCTCAACGCAAACACCAAATAACACTTGTTTAGGTTCAACACTAATCCCGAAAGTATAGGGAGTGTGCGATGATGATCATATCAATTTTGGAACCACTTCCAACACACATCGTTACTTCACCCTTAACTAGTCTCTGTTTATTCTGCAACTCCCGTTTCGAGTTACTAATCTTAGCAATTGAACTAGTATCAAATACTGAGGGGTTGCAATAAACACTAGTAAAGTGCACATCAATAACATGTATATCAAATATACTTATGTTCACTTTGCCATCCTTTTTATCCGCCAATCACTTGGGGTAGTTCTGCTTCCAGTGACCAGTCCCTTTGCAGTAGAAGCACTTAGTCTCAGGCTTAGGATCAGACTTGGGCTTCTTCACTTGAGCAACAACTTGCTTGCCGTTCTTCTTGAAGTTCCCCTTCTTCCTTTGGCCCTTTTCTTGAAACTAGTGGTCTTGTCAACCATCAATACTTGATGTTTTTCTTGATTTCTACCTTCGTTGATTTCAGCATCACGAAGAGCTTGGGAGTTGTTTCCGTTATCCCTTGCATATTATAGTTCATCACGAAGTTCTACTAACTTGGTGATGGTGACTAGAGAATTCTATCAATCACTATCTTATCTGGACGATTAACTCCCACTTGATTCAAGTGATTGTAGTACCCAGACAATCTGAGCACATGCTCACTAGTTGAGCGATTCTCCTCCATCTTTTAGCTATAGAACTTGTTGGGGACTTCATATCTCTCAACTCGGGTATTTGCTTGAAATATTAACTTCAACTCCTGGAACATCTCATATGGTCCATGACGTTCAGAACGTCTTTTGAAGTCCCGATTCTAAGCCATTAAGCATGGTGCACTAAACTATCAAGTAGTCGTCATATTGAGCTAGACAAATGTTCATAACGTCTGCATCTACTCCTGCAATAGGTCTGTCACCTAGCGGTGCATCAAGGACATAATTTTTCTATGCAGCAATGAGGATAAACCTCAGATCACGGATCCAATCCGCATCATTGCTACTAACATCTTTCAACACAATTTTCTCTAGGAACATATCAAAATAAACACATGGAAGCAACAACGCGAGCTATTGATCTACAACATAATTTGCAAAATACTACCAGGACTAAGTTCATGATAAATTTAAGTTCAATTTAAGCATATTACTTAAGAAATCCCACTTAGATAGACATCCCTCTATTCCTCTAAGTGATCACGTGATCCAAATCAAATAAACCATGTCCGATCATCACGTGAGATGGAGTAGTTTCATTGGTGAACATGACTATGTTGATCATATCTACTATATGATTCACGCTCGACCTTTCGGTCTCCGTGTTTCGAGGCCATATCTGTATATGCTTGGCTCGTCAAGTATAACCTGAGTATTCCGCGTGTGCAACTGTTTTGCACCCGTTGTATTTGAACGTAGAGCCTATCACACCCGATCATCGCGTGGTGTCTCAGCACGAAGAACTTTCGCAACGGTTTATACTCAGGGAGAACACTTCTTGATAATTTAGTGAGAGATCATCTTATAATGCTACCGTTAATCAAAGCAAGATAAGATGCATAAAAGATAAACATCACATGCAATCAATATAGGTGATATGATATGGCCATCATCATCTTGTGCGTGTGATCTCCATCTCCGAAGCACCATCGTGATCACCATCGCCACCGGCGCGACACCTTGATCTCCATCGTAGCATCGTTGTCGTCTCGCCAATCTTATGCTTCCACGACTATCGCTACCGCTTAGTGATAAAGTAAAGCATTACAGCGCGATTGCATTGCATACAATAAAGCGACAACCATATGGCTCCTGCCAGTTGCCGATAACTCGGTTACAAAACATGATCATCTCATACAATAAAATTTAGCATCATGTCTTGACCATATCACATCACAACATGCCCTGCAAAAACAAGTTAGACGTCCTCTACTTTGTTGTTGCAAGTTTTACGTGGCTGCTACGGGCTTAAGCAAGAACCAATATTACCTACGCATCAAAACCACAACGATAGTTTATCAAGTTGGTGCTGTTTTAACCTTCGCAAGGACCGGGCGTAGCCACACTCGGTTCAACTAAAGTTGGAGAAACTGTCACCCGCAAGCCATCTATGTGCAAAGCACGTCGGGAGAACCGGTCTCGCGTAAGCGTACGCGTAATGTCGGTCCAGGCCGCTTCGTCCAACAATACCGCCGAACCAAAGTATGACATGCTGGTAAGCAGTATGACTTATATCGCCCACAACTCACTTGCGTTCTACTCGTGCATATAACATCAACACATAAAACCTAGGGTCGGATGCCACTGTTGGGGAACGTAGTAATTTCAAAAATTTCCTATGCACACGCAAGATCATGGTGATGCATAGCAACGAGAGGGGAGAGTGTTGTCCACGTACCCTCGTAGACCGAAAGCGGAAGCGTTATATCAACGTGGTTGATGTAGTCGTACGTCTTCACGATCCGACCGATCCAAGCACCGAAACTACGGCACCTCCGAGTTCTAGCACACGTTCAGCTCGATGACGATCCCCGGACTCCGATCCAGCAAAGTGTCGGGGAAGAGTACTGTCAGCACGACGGCGTGGTGACGATCTTGATGTTCTACCGTCGCAGGGCTTCGCCTAAGCACCGCTACTATATTATCGAGGATTATGGTGGAGGGGGGCACCGCACACGGCTAAGAGAACGATCATGAAGATCAACTTGTGTGTCTATGGGGTGCCCCCTGCCCCCGTATATAAAGGAGTGGAGGAGGGGAGGGCCGGCCCTCTCTATGGCGCGCCCTAGGGGAGTCCTACTCCCACCGGGAGTAGGATTCCCCCTTTCCTAGTCCAACTAGGAGTCCTTCCATGTAGTAGGAGTAGGAAACAAGGAAGGGGCGCAGCCCCTCCCCCTAGTCCAATTCGGACTAGGCCTTGGGGGGGCGCGGCCTGCCCTAGGCAGCCCCTCTCTCTTTCCCGTATGGCCCAATAAGGCCCAATACTTCTCCCGGCGAATTCCCGTAACTCTCCCGTACTCCGAAAAAGACTCGAATCACTCGAAACCTTTCCGATGTCCGAATATAGTCGTCCAATATATCGATTTTTACGTCTTGACCATTTCAAGACTCCTCGTCATGTCCCCGATCTCATCCGGGACTCCGAACTCCTTCGGTACATCAAAACTCATAAACTCATAATATAACTATCATCGAAACCTTAAGCGTGCGGACCCTACGGGTTCGAGAACAATGTAGACATGACCGAGACACGTCTCCGGTCAATAACCAATAGAGGAACCTGGATGCTCATATTGGATCCTACATATTCTACGAAGATCTTTATCGGTCAGACCGCATAACAACATATGTTGTTCCCTTTGTCATCGGTATGTTACTTGCCCGAGATTCGATCGTCGATATCCAATACCTAGTTCAATCTCGATACCGGCAAGTCTCTTTACTCGTTCCGTAATACATTATCTCGCAACTAACTCATTAGTTGCAATGCTTGCAAGGCTTAAGTGATGTGCATTACCGAGAGGGCCCAGAGATACCTCTCCGACAATCGGAATGACAAATCCTAATCTCGAAATACGCCAACCCAACATGTACCTTTGGAGACACCTGTAGAGCTCCTTTATAATCACCTAGTTACGTTGTGACGTTTGGTAGCACACAAAGTGTTCCTCCGGTAAACGGGAGTTGCATAATCTCATAGTCATAGGAACATGTATAAGTCATGAAGAAAGCAATAGCAACATACTAAACGATCGGGTGCTAAGCTAACGGAATGGGTCATGTCAATCACATCATTCTCCTAATGATGTGATCCCGTTAATCAAATGACAACCCATGTCAATGGCTAGGAAACTTAACCATCTTTGATCAACGAGCTAGTCAAGTAGAGGCATACTAGTGACACTCTGTTTGTCTATGTATTCACACATGTATTATGTTTCCGGTTAATACAATTCTAGCATGAATAATAAACATTTATCATGATATAAGGAAATAAATAATAACTTTATTATTGCCTCTAGGGCATATTTCCTTCAGTAATATCGACAACGACGAGATACATACACGGGAAAACAATGTTATCGGGGAGGGGGTATATCGACCCCCCCCCACACATGTTGAAGTTATCGGGAGGGGTTTATATCGACAACGACAACATACGTACATTGGAAAATAATATTATCGGGGAGGGGGTATATCGACCCCCCCAGGAGGGGGTTTATCGACCCCCCCACGTGTTGAAGTTATCGGGAGGGGGTATATCGACCCCCCCCCTCGTGTTGAAGTTATCGGGAGGGGGTATATCAACCCCCCCCCCACGTGTTGAAGTTATCGGGAGTTTATATCGACACGATGACGTACGTATATGGGAAAAATATTATCGGGGAAGAAATAAAAAGAGGAGAAGAAGAAAGGAATAGCTAGAGGAGAAGATCGAAGAAAAAAAAGAGGAGAAGAAGAAAGGAATAGGTCTTCTTTTTCTTCTTTTTTCTTCTTCTTATTTATTTCTCCTCTTCTTCCTCTCCTTTCTTCCTCTTCTTATTTCCTTTTTCCTCTCATTCTTTTTCTTCTTCCTCCTTCTTAAAAATACATGAAGTAGTATTGCTTATTTTTTTAAATAATGTTCAAATAGAAATTTTAGAAAAAAGTAAAGGTTTTGCCTAATTCATTGTTCATATGAATATACAAACATTTGCATATTGACAATAATTAATATCACCAAAAAAATCTATGAACAGAAAAAATACTATTTTTCTAAAAATCTATCTTTTGCATATATACATGAACATATATATACATAGAGAAAATATATACATACATATCGAAAGTGTCTTTCTGCTCCCGAGCTCATTTGAGCTCGGTGAACAGTAAAATCGAAAAAAAATCAAAAAATTCCAATTTTTTTTGAGAGAAACATTGACAAAATTTCTAAGTGGTTGCAAAAATTCATCATGAAATCACATTCCTCTAAGGCGTGGCAAAAAACAAATTCAGTGCTTCAAAATGCTTTTGAAAGTAGCTTTTTCAGAGTACTGATTTTGTTTTTTTGCCACGCCTTCTAGAAATGTGATTTCATGACGAATTTTTGCAAGCACTTAGAACTTTTGTCAATGTTTCTTCCAAAAAAATTAGATTTTTTTGAATTTTTTTTGATTTAGTTTCAATTTTACTGTTCACCCGAGCTCATTTGAGCTCGGGTGCAGAAACTCCGCGTCCCATACATTTATACATTTTCATAAAAATGCAAAAAACAAAAAATCTAAAAAAGGACATATAAACGGATATACACACATACATATACTCATACATATACATATAATCAGGAAAAAACATCTATATATGTGCAAAAAAACAGGGGGGAGAGGGGGCGGTGCCGGCCCTGACCAAAGCAAGGCAGAGGCGACGGCGGCGCGGGGCAGCTGGGGCGCGGCGACGACGACGTGGTCGGGGCAGGGGCGCGCGGCGTGGTCGGGGAGGGCCGCCGGCGGCGTGCGCGTCGACGACGCAACAGAGGGCGGCAACGGCGTCGTCGGGGCGAGCTCGGGCAGCCTGGCGGCGGCGGCGGGGCAGGGAACTAATCCAGATGAATCTGAAAAACGCTAAGTCTTTGCTTATATAGCAAAGCCATTGGTCCCGGTTCGTGTCACAAACCGAGACCAATGCCCCCTTTAGTCCTGGTTGGTGGCACCAACCGGGACCAAAGGCCTCCTTTCAGCAGCCCAAAGGGCGGGAAGCGGTGGCCTTTGGTCCCGGTTGGTGGCACCAACCGGGACTAAAGGCACGAACCGGGACCAATGCCCCCTTTAGTCCCGGTTGGTGCCACCAACCAGAACCAAAGGTTGTGTGCTAGAACTGGCGCAGTGCGGTGGGATGTTTAGTCCCACCTCGCTAGCCGAGAGGGGGTTGGAGTGGTTTATAAGCTCTGCCGAGCCAACCACTTCGAGCTCCTCTCTACTGCAGGCTTACGAGCCTAAATCCATTGTCTGTGCCTGTGGGCCTACTGGGTCTCCTGCGGGTCTGAATCCTGGCCCATGGTAGGGTTTCTAGTCGTATTCAGGCCGTGGGGGCCCAGTAGGAGGCACTTTTTTGTTTTTTTGTTTTCTTTACTTATTGTTGCTATTTTTATTTTTTTCCAGTTTTTTGTTTTGTTTTCTGCATTATTTATTTTCTTTTGTTTTTTGCTTTATTTTTTAATTCTTTTTGCTTTTAGTTTTAGAAAAATTATAAACTTTCTGTTAGTGCCATTAGTTTTCAAATTTGAACACACTTTTTTTGTTTTTTTGGTTTCTTTCTTGCTTTATTTATTTTATTTTGTTTCTTCTTACAACAAAATATTTATTGTTGCTATTTTTCTTTTTTTCCAGTCTTTTTGTTTTGTTTTCTGCATTATTTATTTTCTTTTGTTTTTTGCTTTATTTTTTAATTCTTTTTGCTTTTAGTTTTAGAAAAATTATAAACTTTCTGTTAGTGCCATTAGTTTTCAAATTTGAAAACTCTTTTTTTGTTTTCTTTCTTGCTTTATTTATTTTATTTTGTTTCTACTTACAACAAAATACTTATTGTTGCTATTTTTATTTTTTTCCAGCCTTTTTGTTTTGATTTCTGCATTATTTATTTTCTTTTGTTTTTTGCTTTATTTTTTAATTCTTTTTGCTTTTAGGTCAGCAAAATTATAAACTTTCTGTTAGTGCCATTAGTTTTAGAAAAATTATAAACTTTCTGTTAGTGCCATTAGTTTTCAAATTTGAATAGTTAAAATTTGAATTCTTTGAAATTTGTGTGAATCACAAGTTTGTGATTAACTTTACTAAAAAATGAACATAGATGCGCCTATAGCGAAAATTCAACCTAAATTCATAATAAATTTCTATGAAATTTCTATGAATTTCAGAGAAATTCACTATGAATTTAGGTCAAATTCCCTATATAGGGACATATATTTTCACTTTGAGAGGAGCTCAACAAGGCAGAGAGGGACGGACTTATAAACTGGTGTGAGCGCCCTTCGGTTGGCGAGGTGGGACTAAACTCTGACCGGGAACGTATCTGGTGCACCGGGGCAATTGGTGCTACCGGTGCACCGGACTCCATTGCACACTCAAAAATGTTCGAAAAAATCTAACAAAAAGTTAGTGCGTTGACACAACACCTATGTAAGTTGTCACAAAAATTTGAATCAAAATTCTAAACATCGCTCAAGATACAAAAATGACAAATTTGACATCAATGTGCTGATGGGCCAAAACTGAAGCCCAACTTGTGTTATGTACTATTCAGTGTCAAATTTGTCATTTTTTTATCTTGAGAAATGTTTCGAATTTTGATTACAAATTTTGTGACATCTTACATTGATGTTGTGCCAATGCACTAAATTTTTTACGGATTTTTTTGAACATTTTTTAATGTGTAATGGGGGATCGATGCACCGGTAGCACCAATTGCCCCGGTGCACCAGATACATTCCCAACTCTGACCGCAACGAGGACCAACCCTTTAGTCCCAGTTTGTGGCACAAACCGGGACTAATGGTCATGGGCCAGGGGCGAGGCGCATTGGTCCCGGTTCATGTGTGGAACCGGGACCAAAAGGTCCAGACGATCCGGGACCAATGGTCCACGTGGTTGCCCTCTTGAGAGTGTTCTTGGTGAGAACTGTTGGGGAACGTAGCAGAAATTCAAAATTTTCCTACGTGTCACCAAGATCTATCTATGGAGAAACCAGCAACAAGGGGAAGGAGAGTGCATCTACATACCCTTGTAGATCGCTAAGCGGAAGCGTTCAAGTGAACGGGGTTGATGGAGTCGTACTCGTCGTGATCCAAATCACCGGAGATCCTAGCACCGAACGGACGGCACCTCCGCGTTCAACACACGTACAGCCCGGTGACGTCTCCCATGCCTTGATCCAGCAAGGAGAGAGGGAGAGGTTGAGGAAGACTCCATCCAGCAGCAGCACAACGGCGTGGTGGTGGTGGAGGAGCGTGGAACTCCAGCAGGGCTTCGCCAAGCACCGCAAGAGACGAGGAGGGAGAGGGGTAGGGCTGCACCAACAGGGAGAGGAACTCATGTGTATTGGGCAGCCCAAACCTCAACTATATATAGGGGGAGGGGAGGGGCTGCGCCCCCACCTAGGGTTCCCTCCCTAGGGGTGGCGGCAGCCCCCTAGATCCCATCTAGGGGCGGCCAAGGGGAGGGGAGAGGGGGAGGCGCACCAGGGTGGGCCTTAGGGCCCATCTGCCCTAGGGTTTGCCCCCTTCCCCTCTTCCTTGCGCCTTGGGCTTTGGTGGGGGGCGCACCAGCCCACCTGGGGCTGGTCCCCTCCCACACTTGGCCCATGCAGCCCTCCGGGGCTTGTGGCCCCACTTGGTGGACCCCCGGGACCCTCCCGGTGGTCTCGGTACGTTACCGATAAAACCCGAAACTTTTCCGGTGACCAAAACAGGACTTCCCATATATAAATCTTTACCTCCGGAACTCCTCGTGACGTCCGGGATCTCATCCGGGACTCCGAACAACATTCGGTAACCACGTATATCTATTCCCTATAACCCTAGCGTCATCGAACCTTAAGTGTGTAGACCCTACGGGTTCGGGAGACATGCAGACATGACCGAGATGACTCTCCGGTCAATAACCAACAGCGGGATCTGGATACCCATGTTGGCTTCCACATGCTCCACGATGATCTCATCGGATGAACCACGATGTCAAGGACTTAATCAATCCCGTATACAATTCCCTTTGTCTAGCGGTACGATACTTGCCCGAGATTCAATCGTCGGTATCCCGATACCTTGTTCAGTCTCGTTACCGGCAAGTCTCTTTACTCATTCCGTAACACATCATCCCGTGATCAACTCCTTGGTCACATTGTGCACATTATGATGATGTCCTACCGAGTGGGCCCAGAGATACCACTCCATTTACACGAGTGACAAATCCCAGTCTTGATTCGTGCCAACCCAACAGACACTTTCGGAGATACCTGTAGTGTACCTTTATAGCCACCCAGTTACGTTGTGACGTTTGGCACACCCAAAGCACTCCTACGGTATCCAGGAGTTACACGATCTCATGGTCTAAGGAAAAGATACTTGACATTGGAAAAACTCTAGCAAATGAACTATACGATCTTGTGCTATGTTTAGGATTGGGTCTTGTCCATCATATCATTCTCCTAATGATGTGATCCCGTTATCAATGACATCCAATGTCCATAGTCAGGAAACCATGACTATCTTTTGATCAACGAGCTAGTCAACTAGAAGCTTACTAGGGACATGTTGTTGTCTATGTATCCACACATGTATCTGAGTTTCCTATCAATACAATTCTAGCATGGATAATAAACGATTATCATGAACAAGGAAATATAATAATAACCAATTTATTATTGCCTCTAGGGCATATTTCCAACAGTCTCCCACTTGCACTAGAGTCAATAATCCAGTTCACATCGATATGTGATTAACACTCAAGGTCACATCCCCATGTGACTAACACCCAAAGAGTTCTGGGTTTGATCATGTTATGCTTGTGAGAGAGGTTTCAGTCAACGGGTCTGCAACATTCAGATCCGTATGTACTTCGCAAATTTCTATGTCATCTTGTAGATGCAACTACTACGCTACATTTGGGGCCATTTCAAATAACTGTTCTACTTGGAGCTATTCTAAATTGTTGCTCCATTATACGTATCCGGTATCTCTACTCAGAGCTATCCGGATAGGTGTTAAGCTTGAATCGACGTAACTCTTTACGTCGAACTCTTTATCACCTCCATAACCGAGAAACATATCCTTATTCCTCTAAGGATAATTTAGACTGCTATCTGGTGATCTACTCCTAGATTACCTTTGTACCCTCTTGCCAGATATGTGGCAAGGCACACATCAGGTGCGGTACTCAGCATGGCACACCGTATAGAGCCTATGCCAAAAGCATAGGGGACGACCTTCGTCCTTCCTCTTTCTTCTGCCGTGGTCGTGCTTTAAGTCTTAACTTCATACCTTACAACTCAGGCAAGAACTCCTTCTTTGACTGATCCATCTTGAACACCTTCAAGATCATGTCAAGGTATGTGCTCATTTGAAAGTACCATTAAGCGTTTTGATCTATCCTTATAGATCTTGATGCTCAATGTTCAAGTAGCTTAATCCAGGCTTTCCATTGAAAACACTTTCCAAATAACCCTATATGCTTTCCAGAAATTCTACGTCATTTCTGATCAACAATATGTCAACAACATATATTCATCAGAAATTCTATAGTGCTCCCACTCACTTCTTTGGAAATACAAGTTTCTCATAAACTTTGCATACACCCAAAATCTTTGATCATCTCATCAAAGCATACATTCCAACTCCGAGATGCTTACTCTAGTCCTTAGAAGGATTGCTGGAGCTTTGCATACTTATTAGCATCTTTCAGGATTGACAAAACCTTCCGGTTGTATCACATACAACCTTTCCTCACGAAAATAGTCGAGGAAACAATGTTTTGACATCCTATCTGCAAGATTTCATAAATAATGCAGTAATCGCTAATATAATTCCAACAGACTCTTAGCATCGCTACGAGTGAGAAAGTCTCATCGTAGTCAACTCCTTGAACTTGTCAGAAAACATCTTAACGACAAGTCGAGCTTTCTTAATGGTGATACTTACCATCATTGTCCGTCTTCCTTTTAAAATCCATATGTACCTAACAGCATTACGACCATCAAGTAGTTCTTCCAAAGTCTACACTTTGTTTTCTTATATGGATCCTCTCTCGGATTATATGGCCTCGAGCCATTTTGGAATCCAGGCCCACCATCGCTTCTCCATAGCTCGTAGCTTCACTGTTGTCTAGCAACATGACTTCCAAGATAGGATTACGTACCACTCTGAAGTAGTACGCATCCTTGTCATCTCACGAGGTTTGGTAGTGACTTGATCTGAAGTTTCATGATCACTATCATAAGCTTCCACTTCAATTGGTGTAGTTGCCACAGGAACAACTCCCTGTGCCCTGCCACACACTAGTTGAAGAGACGGTTCAATAACCTCATCAAGTCTCCACCATCCTCCCACTCAATTCTTTCGAGAGAAACTTTTCCTCGAGAAAGGACCCGATTCTAGAAACAATCCCTTATTGCTTTCGGATCTGAGACAGGAGGTATACCCAACTGTTTTGGGTGTCCTATGAAGATGCATTTATCTGCTTTGGGTTCGAACTTATCAGCCTGAAACTTTTTCACATAAGCGTCACAGCCCCAAACTTTTAAGAAATGACAGCTTAGGTTTCTCTAAACCATAGTTCATACGGTGTCATCTCATCGGAATTACGTGGTGCCCTATTTAAAGTGAATGTGGTTGTCTCTAATGCCTAACCCATAAACTATCGTGGTAATTCGATAAGAGACATCATGGTATGCATCATATCCAATAGGGTGCAGTTATGATGTTCGGACACACCATCACACTATGGTGTTCCAGGTTGTATTAGTTGTGAAACAATTTCCACAATGTCTTAATTATGTGCCAAACTTGTAATTCAGATATTCATCTCTATGATCATATCATAGATATTTTATCCTCTTGTCACGACGATCTTTCAACTTCACCTTGAAATTACTTGAACCTTTCAATAATCCAGACTCGTGATTCATCAAGTAAATGTACTCAACATCTACTCAAATCATCTGTGAAGTAAGAACATAACGATATCCACTACATGCCTCAGCACTCATTGGACTACACACATCAAAATGTATTACTTCCAACAAGTTGCTTTCTAGTTCCATTTTACTGAAAACGAGGCTTTCAGTCATCTTGCCCATGTGGTATGATTTGCATGTCTCAAGTGATTCAAAATCAAGTGAGTCCAAACGGTCCATTTGCATGGAGTTTCTTCATGCATATACACCAATAGACATGGTTCGCATGTCTCAAATTTTTCAAAAACGAGTGAGCCCAAAGATCCATCAACATGGAGCTTCTTCATGCGTTTTATACCGATATGACTTACGTGGCAATGCCACAAGTAGGTGGTACTATCATTACTATCTTATATCTTTTGGCATGAACATGTGTATCACTACGATCGAGATTCAATAAACCATTCATTTTAGGTGCAAGACCATTGAAGGTATTATTCAAATAAACAGAGTAACTATTATTCTCTTTAAATGAATAACCGTATTGCGATAGTCATAATCCAATCATGTCTATGCTCAACGCAAACACCAAATAACAATTATTTAGGTTTAACACCAATCTCGATGGTAGAGGGAGCGTGCGATGCTTGATCATATCAACATTGGAAACACTTCCAACACATATCGTCAGCTCACCTTTAGCTAGTCTCCGTTTATTCCGTAACCTTTTGTTTCGAGTTACTAACACTTAGCAACCGAACCAGTATCTAATACCCTGGTGCTACTAGGAGTACTAGTAAAGTACACATCAACACAATGTATATCCAATATACTTCTATCGACCTTGCCAGCCTTCTAATCTACCAAGTATCTAGGGTAATTCCGCTCAAGTGGTTGTTCCCCTTATTACAGAAGCACTTAGTCTCGGGTTTGGGTTCAACCTTGGGTTTCTTCACTAGAGCAGCAGTTGAATTGCCGTTTCATGAAGTATCCCTTCTTGCCCTTGCCCTTCTTGAAACTAGTGGTTTCACCAACCATCAACAATTGATGCTCCTTCTTGATTTCTACTTTTGTGGTGTCAAACATCGCGAATATCTCAAAGATCATCATATATGTCCTCGATATGTTATAGTTCATCATGAAGCTCTAGCAGCTTGGTGGTAATGACTTCGGAGAAACATCACTATCTCATCTGGAAGATCAACTCCCACTCGATTCAAATGATTGTTGTACTCAGACAATCTGAGCACAAGCTCAACAATTGAGCTTTTCTCCCTTAGTTTGTAGGCTAAGAAAATCGTCGGAGGTCTTATACCTCTTGACGTGGACACGAGCCTGAAATCCCAATTTCAGCCCTCGAAACATCTCATATGTTTCGCGGCGTTTCAAAACGTCTTCGGTGCCTCAACTCTAAACCGTTTAACTGAACTATCACGTAGTTATCAAAATGTGTATGTCAGATGTTCGCAACATCCACAGACAACGTTCGAGGTTCAGCACACTGAGCGGTGCATTAAGGACATAAGCCTTCTATGAAGCAATGAGGACAATCCTCAGTTTACGGACCTAGTCCGCATAATTGCTACTATCAACTTTCAACTAAATTTTCTCTAGGAACATAACTAAACAGTAGAACTGAAGCGCGAGCTACGACATAATTTGCAAAGACCTTTTGACTATGTTCAAGATAATTAAGTTCATCTTATGAACTCCCACTCAGATAGACATCCCTCTAGTCATCTAAGTGATTACATGATCCGAGTCAACTAGGCCGTGTCCGATCATCATGTGAGACGGACTAGTCATCATCGGTGAACATCTTCATGTTGACCGCATCTACCATACGACTCATGCTCGACCTTTCGGTCTCTTGTGTTCCGAGGCCATGTCTGTACATGCTAGGCTCGTCAAGTTAACCTAAGTATTTCGCATGTGTTCTGAGGCCATGTCTGTACATGCTAGGCTCGTCAACACCGGTTGTATTCGAACGTAAGAATCTATCACACCCGATCATCACGTGGTGCTTCGAAACGATGAACTTTCACAACGGTGCACAGTTAGGGAGAACACTTTCTTGAAATTTTAATGAGGGATCATCTTATTTACTACCGTCGTTCTAAGCAAATAAGATGCAAAAACATGATAAACATCACATGCAATAAAATAGTGACATGATATGGCCAATATCATATTGCTCCTTTTGATCTCCATCTTCGGGGCTCCATGATCATCATCGTCACCGGCATGACACCATGATCTCCATCATGATCTCCATCATTGTGTCTCCATGAAGTTGTCTTGCCAACTTATTACTTCTACTACTATGGCTACCGGTTAGCAATAAAGTAAAGTAATTACATGGCATTGTTCAATGACACGCAGGTCATACAATAAATAAAGACAACTCCTATGGCTCCTGCCGGTTGTCATACTCATCGACATGCAAGTCGTGATTCCTATTACAAGAACATGATCAATCTCATACATCACATATCATTCATCACATTCTTCTTGGCCATATCACATCACATAGCATACCCTGCAAAAACAAGTTAGACGTCCTCTAATTGTTGTTTGCATGTTTTACGTGGCTGCTATGGGTTTCTAGCAAGAACGTTTCTTACCTACACAAAACCACAACGTGATATGCCAATTGCTATTTACCCTTCATAAGGACCCTTTTCATCGAATCCGTTCCGACTAAAGTGGGAGAGACTGGCACCCGCTAGCCACCTTATGCAACTAGTGCATGTCAGTCGGTGGAACCTGTCTCACGTAAGAGTACGTGTAAGGTCGGTCCGGGCCGCTTCATCCCACAATACCATCGAAACAAGATTGGACTAGTAACAGTAAGCATATTGAACAAAATCAACGCCCACAACAACTTTGTGTTCTACTCGTGCATAGTAACTACGCAATAGACCTAGCTCATGATGCCACTGATGGGGAACATAGCAGAAATTCAAAATTTACCTACGTGTCACCAAGATCTATCTATGGAGAAACCAGCAACGAGGGGAAGGAGAGTGCATCTACATACACTTGTAGATCGCTAAGCGGAAGCGTTCAAGTGAACGGGGTTGATGGAGTCGTACTTGTCGTGATCCAAATCACCGGAGATCCTAGCGCCGAACGGACGGCACCTCCGCATTCAACACACGTACAGCCCGGTAATGTCTCCCATGCCTTGATCCAGCGTCATCGAACCTAGCGTCATCTATTCCCTATATCTATTCCCTATAACCCTAGCGTCATCGAACCTTAAGTGTGTAGACCCTACGGGTTCGGGAGACATGCAGACATGACCGAGATGACTCTCCAGTCAATAACCCACAGCGAGATCTGGATACCCATGTTGGCTCCCACATGCTCCACGATGATCTCATCGGATGAACCACAATGTCAAGGACTTAATCAATCCCGTATACAATTCCCTTTGTCTAGCGGTACGATACTTGCCCGAGATTCGATCGTCGGTATCCCGATACCTTGTTCAGTCTCATTACCGGCAAGTCTCTTTACTTGTTCCGTAACACATCATCCCGTGATCAACTCCTTGGTCACATTGTGCACATTATGATGATGTCCTACCGAGTAGGCCCAGAGATACCTCTCCGTTTACACGGAGTGACAAATCCCAGTCTTGATTCGTGCCAACCCAACAGACACTTTCAGAGATACCTGTAGTGTACCTTTATAGCCACCCAGTTATGTTGTGATGTTTGGCACACCCAAAGCACTCCTACGGTATCCGGGAGTTGCACAATCTCATGGTCTAAGGAAATGATACTTGACATTAGAAAAGCTTTAGCATACGAACTACATGATCTTGTGCAAGGCTTAGGATTGGGTCTTGTCCATCACATCATTCTCCTAATGATGTGATCCCATTATCAACGACATCCAATGTCCATGGTCAGGAAACCGTGACCATCTATTGATTAATGAGCTAGTCAACTAGAGGCTTACTAGGGACATGGTGTTGTCTATGTATCCACACATGTATCTGAGTTTCCTATCAATACAATTCTAGCATCGATAATAAACGATTATCATGAACAAGGAAATATAATAATAACCAATTTAGTATTGCCTCTAGGGCATATTTCCAACAAGAACATAGTTGACAAGGAGCGAACCGAGATTAATAGTATTACGAGGGCCGAACCATAAGACATTAAAGCATTTCAAATGAACTCTGAAAAAGTTGAAAGTTGACTTGGTATCATAATTTCACCCACATAGCATATGCATGTACAAAATGGACAATGGTATCATACTCGTCTGTTATAAAGTTGGCATGGTATCATCATAATAGTTGCGGGAGAAAGTCTTCACTTTTTCTTTGCTTGTGTCATTTGCTTATTGCGCCGTAACCATTGATAATCTTCATCGTTTATCAGGATGCTTGGGTCAGCCTTGACTTTGAAGGGAGGAATTTCATGAAACTTTTCATAATCTTTAGACATGTCTGTCTTGCCCTCCACTCCCACGATGTCCCTTTTTCCTGAAAGAACTATGTGGCGCTTTGGCTCATCGTATGATGTATTCGCTTCCTTATCTTTTCTTTTTCTCGGTCTGGTAGACATGTCCTTCACATAGATAACATGTGCCACATCATTGGCTAGGACGAACGGTTCGTCAGTGTACCCAAGATTTTTCAGATCCATTGTTGTCATTCCGTACTTTGGGTCTACCTGTACCCCGCCTCCTGACAGATTGACCCATTTGCACTTAAACAAAGGGACCTTAAAATCATGTCCGTAGTCAAGTTCCCATATGTCCACTATGTAACCATAATATGTGTCCTTTCCCCTCTCGATTGCTGCATCAAAGCGGACACCGCTGTTTTGGTTGGTGCTCTTTTGATCTTGGTCAATCGTGTAAAATGTATTCCCATTTATCTTGTATCCTTTGTAAATCAATACAGTCAAAGATGGTCCCCTGGACAACAAGTATAGCTCATCACAAACAGTCTTGTCACCTCTGAGATGTGTTTCCAACCAACTGCTGAAAGTCCTGATGTGTTCACATGTAATCCAGTCGTCGCACTGCTCCGGGTGTTTGGAGCGCAAACTGTTCTTGTGTTCATCGACATATGGGGTCACCAAGGTAGAGTTCTGTAGAACTGTGTAGTGTGCTTGAGACCAAGAATATCCGTCCCTGCATATTATTGAGTGCCCTCCAAGCGTGCCTTTTCCAGTCAGTCTCCCCTCATACCGCGATTTAGGGAGACCTATCTTCTTAAGGCCAGGAATGAAGTCAACACAAAACCTAATGACATCCTCTGTTTGATGGCCCATGGAGATGCTTCCTTCTGGCCTAGCGCGGTTATGGACATATTTCTTTAGGACTCCCATGAACCTCTCAAAGGGGAACATATTGTGTAGAAATACGGGCCCCAGAATGACAATCTCGTCGACTAGATGAACTAGGACGTGCGTCATGATATTGAAGAAGGATGGTGGGAACACCAGCTCGAAACTGACAAGACATTGCGCCACATCACTCCTTAGCGTTGGTACGATTTCTGGATCGATCACCTTCTGAGATATTGCATTGAGGAATGCACATAGCTTCACAATGGCTAATCGGACGTTTTCCGGTAGAAGCCCCCTCAATGCAACCAGAAGCAGTTGTGTCATAATCACGTGGCAGTCATGAGACTTTAGGTTCTGAAACTTTTTCTCTGGCATATTTACTATTCCCTTTATATTCGACGAGAAGCCAGTCGGGACCTTCATACTGCGCAGGCATTCAAAGAAGATTTCTTTCTCTTCTTTCTTAAGAGCGTAGCTGGCAGGACCTTCATAGTGCTTCGGAGGCATGCCGTCTTTTTCGTGCAAGCGTTGTAGGTCCTCCCGTGCCTCAGGTGTATCTTTTGTCTTCCCATACACGCCCAAGAAGCCTAGCAGGTTCACGCAAAGGTTCTTCATCACGTGCATCACGTCGATCGAAGAGCGGACCTCTAGGTCTTTCCAGTAGGGTAGGTCCCAAAATATAGATTTCTTCTTCCACATGGGTGCGTGTCCCTCAGTCTCATTCGGAACAGCTAGTGCGCCGGGACCCTTTCCAAAGATTACATGTAAATCATTGACCATAGCAAGTACGTGATCACCGGTACGCATGACGGGCTTCTTCCGGTGATCTGCCTCGCCTTTGAAATGCTTGCCTTTCTTTCGACATTGATGGTTGGTCGGAAGAAATCGACGGTGGCCTAGGTACACATTCTTCCTGCATTTTTCCAGGTATATACTTTCAGTGTTATCTAAACAGTGCGTGCATGCGTGGTATCCCTTGTTTGTCTGTCCTGAAAGGTTACTGAGAGTGGGCCAATCGTTGATGGTCACAAACAGCAACGCCTTTAGGTTAAATTCCTCCCATCTGTGCTCATCCCACGTACGTACACCCTTTCCATTCCACATCTGTAAAAAATTCTTCAACTAATGGCCTTAGGTACACATCAATGTCGTTGCCGGGTTGCTTAGGGCCTTGTATGAGAACTGGCATCATAATGAACTTCCGCTTCATGCACGTCCAAGGAGGAAGGTTATACATACATAGAGTCACGGGCCAGGTGTTGTGATTGCTGCTCTGCTCCCCGAAAGGATTAATGCCATCCGCGCTTA
This sequence comes from Triticum aestivum, assembly GCF_018294505.1. NCBI lineage: Eukaryota > Viridiplantae > Streptophyta > Magnoliopsida > Poales > Poaceae > Triticum > Triticum aestivum. The sequence goes on from NC_057794.1 coordinate 595,918,006, forward strand.
AAGCAAACCATACGTTCCTTGGGTCCTTTGCAAACTCATCCCAGTACTTTCTCTCGATTTTTCTCCACTGCGACCCGTCAGCGGGTGCTCTCAACTTCCCGTCTTTCTTACGGTCCTCACTGTGCCATCGCATCAACTTGGCATGCTCTCCGTTTCTGAACAGACGTTTCAGCTGTGGTATTATAGGAGCATACCACATCACCTTCGCAGGAACCCTCTTCCTGGGGGGCTCGCCGTCAACATCATCAGGGTCATCTCGTCTGATCTTATACCGCAATGCACCGCATACCGGGCATGCGTTCAGATCCTTGTCCGCACCGCGGTAGAGGATGCAGTCATTAGGGCATGCATGTATCTTCTACACCTCCAATCCTAGAGGGCATACGACCTTCTTTGCTGCGTATGTACTGTCGGGCAATTCGTTATCCTTTGGAAGCTTCTTCTTCAATATTTTCAGTAGCTTCTCAAATCCTTTGTCAGGTACCACATTCTCTGCCTTCCACTGCAGCAATTCCAGTACGGTACCGAGCTTTGTGTTGCCATCTTCGCAATTGGGGTACAACCCTTTTTTGTGATCCTCTAACATGCGATCGAACTTCAGCTTCTCCTTTTCACTTTCGCACTTTTCCCTTGCATCAACAATGACCCGGCGGAGATCATCATCGGGCACATCATCTGGTTCCTCTTGATCTTCAGCTTCCTCTTGATCTTCACCTTCCCCCGTTGCAACATCACCGTATTCAGGGGGCACATAGTTGTCATCGTCCTCTTCTTCTTCGCCGTCTTCCATCATAACCCCTATTTCTCCATGCCTCGTCCAAACATTATAGTGTGGCATGAAACCCTTGTAAAGCAGGTGGGTGTGAAGGATTTTCTGGTCAGAGTAAGACTTCGTATTCCCACAAATAGGGCATGGACAACACATAAAACCATTCTGCTTGTTTGCCTTAGCCACTTCGAGAAAATCATGCACACCCTTAATGTACTCGGGGGTGTGTCTGTCACTGTACATCCATTGCCGGTTCATCTGCGTGCATTATATATAATTGAGTGTGTCAAAAACCATTACAGAACATCATGAATAGATAATTAAGTGACCAAATTAATAGAAGTTCATCATCACATTAAAACCAAAGTACATACATAGTTCTCATCTAACAACATATAGCTCTCCAGAGCATCTAATTAATTAAACCATACATTCAAACTATGTAAAACATTTCAATGCGAAAACAAATGCGATCATAATCGCAACCAAGGTAACAATTGATCCAACGGCATAATGATACCAAGCCTCGGTATGAATGGCATATTTTCTAATCTTTCTAATCTTCGAGCGCATTGCATTCATCTTGATCTTGTAATCATCAACGACATCCGCAACATGCAACTCCAATATCATCTTCTCCTCCTCAATTTTTTTTATTTTTTGCTTCAAGAAATTGTTTTCTTCTTCAACTAAATTTAACCTCTCGACAATAGGGTCAGTTGGAATTTCCGGTTCACATACCTCCTATATAAACAAAATCTATGTCACGTTGGTCGGCATAATTTTCATAAATAATAAATGAACCCATAGTTATAAAGATAATATATACCACATCTGAATCATAGACAGGACGAGGGCCGACGGGGGCGGATACCAAAACCATCGCACTATATAATAACAAGCAATAAAATAGTAAGAAATTAGACAAGTATCTATCTAAAGCAAGAATTTTTTTTCATAAGGAAGATACGAACAAGAGGCTCACCACGGTGGTGCCGGCGACGAGATCGGCGCGGGCGATCGACGGCGGTGAAGACGGGAATGGGACGTGACGGGCCGCTAAACCCAGACAAATCTCGAGGAAAATGGAGCTTTGAGGTCGAGCTTCGAGAGGAGAAAGCTTAACTAGTGTGGCTCGGGCATTTCATCGAACACCTTATGTGCAAAGGAGGTGAGCTAGAGCACCACAAAGCCCTCCCCTTGCCGGCCAGAGAAAAATAGAGCACTGAAGTGCTCTGCTCGCGGGCGAGGGGTATATATAGGCACCTCATTGGTCCCGTTTCATGGCATGAACCGGGACTAAAGGGCAACCTTTGGTCCCGGTTCAAGCCACCAACCGGGACCAATGGTGGTGGGCCAGGAGCGAGGCTCATTGGTCCCGGTTCGTCCCACCAACCGGGACCAATAGGTCCAGACGAACCGGGACCAATGGCCCACGTGGCTCGGCCGGCCCCCCGGGCTCACGAACCGGGACCAATGCCCCCATAGGTCCCGGTTCTGGACTGAACCGGGACTAATGGGCTGACCTGGCCTGAACCAAAGCCCCCCTTTCTACTAGTGCTAGGAAGATCTTCGAGAGGAAGTACAAAGGTGTTTTCCCCAAGCTTGACATCTCTCGCGCATTTGACTCTTTATCCTGGCCATTTTATTCGAAGTACTCGGAGCCAAAGGGTTCGACTCGAGGTGGCTCAATTGGCTGGCCATACTCCTTCAATCTGCCTCCACAAGAGTTCTACAATGGTATGCCTGAAAGGAGAATCATGCTCAAGGATTGCGCCAAGGAGACCCAATTTCGCTGTTAGTATTTTTCATAGCCATGGAAGCTTTGAAGCGCTCATCGGGAAAGCTCTGTAGGTTAGCGTGCTCGGCGATTTTAGAGGCATATCGGCAGCTTGGCGTATTTCCATCTATGCGGATGATGTAGACTTCTTCATACGACCCACCCGCCTGGATCTCCACTTTGTTAGAGAGCCTCTGAATGCTTTTGGGGAAGCTTCCGGTCTGAGAGTGGACTACATAAAAATCCTTGGCCACCGTGATCAAAGGAGAGCATGAGAACAAGGACAAGGTTGCTGAGCTGCTTCAATGCACATTGAAAGAGTTCCCTTGTCGCTACCTTGGTCTTCAGCTTGCTATAAAGCAGTTGACGAGGTTTGATTGGCAGCCCTTGATCGATATGGTGAGGAAGTTTGTCCCTGCATGGCAGAGAGGTGTCATTCATAGGCCTAGGAGATTAGTGCTTATCAAAACAGTTATCTCGATAGACCAGTTCATCAACTGCTGGTTTTAGATGCGCCTGATCGGGTGTTCGACGAGATCAATGCATGGATGTGCTCCTTCTTCTAGGCCGGCAAAGAGAAGACAAACAGCGGACCGTGTCTCGTTGCATGGAAAATGATCTGTAAGCCCTAGCATTGAGGGTTCGTTGGGAATGGCCCAGAAGAACTGATCGCGGAGGCCTTGGCAAGGGCTCTCGCACTCATGATTGATACCAAAGCCAGAGCTTTTTTGACAGCCTTGTCAGCATATCAGTGGGCCACGCAGACACCGTCATGTTTTGGCGTGATCGATGGATCCACGGCTTCTCTACCTCATTGCCATGATTTACACATGCACCATCAACCATAGAACGGTGGATCAAGTGACTACCGGCGAGCGGTGGCTTCAGGATGTGCACGGTGACATCCCCTTCATGACACAAATCCAGATTATGCTCGTGAGACATGCCATAGTTGCGTTGCAGCGCGACCCCCTCGCTGCTGACAAATTCACCCACGTCATGATCAATTGATATTAATTGCCCGCATCAACATTTATTTTGATGGTTCCTTGTGGGGTGGCACATTTGGAGCCGTTATCGCATTCCAATTCTGCTATGAACCTCGTGATAGACAAACAAATGTGTTGATAAATGGCTTTGGACGACTCCTTCATGAATTTGTCAGATTTGCATTAATTGATGGGCCTCGTCGGGCTGGCGTGGACTGGAAGAGATAATAGGTGCGTGGTGGATGGGCTTGACGGCCCACGCAGGCCCAGCAAGAAGAGAGAGAGAGAGTATAGCCAGTGTGGTGGACTGGAGCCGACTCCTCCCCCTCTTCTCCCTCGCGGCGCCTCCCCCCTCCTCCTCCCCACCTCGCCGTCGCCGGCGCCGGCGCCGGAGGCACCCGCCGCGCGCGCCCGTGCTGGCTCCGCTCGGTCCGGGGAAGGGAGATCGGTCGAATTGGTCCACAGATGGGGAAGGCGAACGGCGTCGGCGTCGGCGTCGACGCGGATGTGTCGGCGGTGGGGGCGCTGGTGTGGGTGCGCCGCCCCAACGGGTCGTGGTGGCCCGGCAGGGTGGCCTCGCGCCTGGAGCTCCCCGACGGCTGCCCCGCGCCGCCCCGCTCGCCGGCCACCCCCATCCTGCTCCTCGGCCGCCGCGACGGCCCCGCCTTCGTGTACGCCGCCCTCCTCCCTTCTTCCTCCTGAGCTCCCCGCCTCCGCCTCACCGTTCCTCCTTCCTTGCAGCGAGTGGTGCAACCTGGAGAGGAGCAAGCGCGTGAAGCCCTTCCGATGCGGGGAGGCGGACCTGGACGACCTCATCCGCAGGGCCGAGGAGCAGGCGGCGCGCCGCCGCAGGGCCAGCGCCGCCAGGAACGCCCGCAAGGAGGACGCCGTGCTCCAGGCCCTCGACATCGAGCGGGCACGCCTCCGCCTCCGCCCCAGGGCACCGCCCCCCACCGCCTCCTGCCCGCCGCCGCCGCCGCCGCCCAGGAAGCGCAAGACGCCCAACGACTCCGAGGACGACGCGCCCGCCGCCAGGCGCATGAGGGACCTCACCGACATCGGATCCCCCCCGAAGCCCACCACCGGCCAGATGACAAGGAGCAGGCAGGCTCATCACGATGCCACCGCCGCCGCCGCCGCCAAGAGGAGCAAGGTGCCTCCTACCGTGGACCAGGTGGACAACAACCTGCCCTGCGGGGCCTTGAGGAAGAAGGACAGGTCCCGCCCGCTCTCAGAGCTCTGCAACGGGGTCAAGCCCAGCAATGGCTTGGATACGTCGCTGGATAAGTTCAAGCCGGAGCAACCAAAGGGTGTCAACGGAACCTCCTGCGTCCCGAGGCCACTCGACGATGCGTTCGCCCGTGGTCCTGTGGATCAACCTGTCGATGCCCCCATCGCCGCGGCAACGACTATCTTGAAAGCCGGTAAACTGACCATTTCCTCTCTGTTTTTGCTATTATCTTGATTGATGCAATGCAAATTCTTCTCTAGTCCTTTGTGGGCAACAATGCCCGTTGCCACTTATATAGCTATCTATGGAAAGACTGTTTCATTAGTTGTTTCAGAGCAACTACAGTTTTAGTCTTGAATCCCTGTGCTGCAATAGATATGTTGTGTGACCAAGGAAGCATGGTCCTTCTTTTGTATGAACAAGCCATGACCCTCACCTTTATGTCAATTAAACTTGAATCCTGACCCACTACTGGCCATCTGCTCATCATTATAAGTGTTTATGGTTCGTGTATCTGTTGACAAGTATAGAATGCTCACAGAACGCCTGACATATATTCACGAATGCGCAACAACTTATTTGGAATAGATGAAGCTTATTTGGAATAGATGAAGTATCTAGCTTTTACAGAAAAATCAAACTTATTTGCTGACCATTGTAATGGATGACCCAACACTGCCATCTGCTAATGGATGTTTCATGCATGTGTTGAGAAGAATATAGAGTTCTCACAGTACGCCTGACATATAGTCTTGAATGTGCAATAACTTATTTGCAATAGATGAACTATCTATCTATTACAGAAAATAAATAGATAAAGCCGTGGTGCTCACAGTACGTCTGGCATATAGTCATGAATGTGTAACAACTTATTTGGAATAGATGAACAATCTATCTGTTACAGGAATTAATAAATTAAACCGTGGTGCCGAGTGTTTTATGCGTTCCTATCTGCTGCTTCACATCCTGCAATGTTTCTCTTTCCACCCCTTTTTTGCACTTTTGAGGAATGCATTACTTACCAGCTTAATCTTTGCCAGATCATTTGCACGCCCACCAACCATGTGCCCCGACGAAGGCTCCTCCTACCTGGGAATGCACCAAGCGGGCTTCGAACTGCAGCAAAGATGGCATGTCTTCGCAATGTGACAGCAGAAATCCAAAGAAGAAAACCACGAGCTCTGCTGGCCATGAGGGCGGCGGCAGGACCAGGAAGGGAAGGACAGCGAAGCAAAAAGCAGCGCCAATCAGCGAGGTTATCCTTTTGAAGAGAAGGACGGCGAAGAGTGCCGCCACACCTGATGAGGATGATAAAAGCCTTGTTGTGATGCTTCCTGACGCTCTCGTCCATGCGGCTCTGCGGCAGCGGTCTGAAATCAAGTGCGAGCCTGAAGAGCCCTCTGGAACTATTGGCAGGCATCATTCAAACGGCGAGACCGGTTCAGTGCCACCTGTGGTGTCGGAGCCGGCGCCGCCCCAGCGCAGAGATCTGAGGTGCCATGTTGCTGTGAAGCCAACCAAGACCCTGCAGCTGAACCCGTCCCTGTACGACGTGGAAATAAGCAGCGGGCCGGGATGCGGCGGGGGCAGCAAGGGGCGGCACGTGCCCCTCGTGTCCCTGATGAGCAGGTCGAGCAGGAGGCCCGTGGTTGGGTACCCGGTGTCCGTGGAGGTGCTGGATGCCGCGTGCTGCCACCCTCCCGCCCCGAGCGTCGACGGGGTGCCGGACGCCGCCCGCCGCCACCCTCCTGCCCCGAGCGTCGATGGTGTACGGGACGCCGTGCGCTGCCACCCTCCTGCCCCGAGCGTCACCGGGGTGCTGGACGCCACATGCCGCCACCCACCTGCCCGGAGCATCGACGGGGTGCCGGACGCCGCGCGCCGCCACCCTCCCGCCCCAAGCGTTGGTCGGGTACGGGATGCCGTGCGGCGCCACCCTCCCGCCCCGGGCGTCGGCGGCGTCGACCACCCTCCCTCCACGAGCAGCGGCGCCCACAGGCTAGTGAAGGTGAAGGAGGAGGTAGAGGAGGAAGCCCCGCAGCGCGCTGTGCCGGCGTCGGCGCAGAGGGCGCGAGCGAAGCGCAGCCGCCGGAAGGCCTCGGAGGACGAGCTGTGGCGGCCACACAGCAAGGAGGAGGAAACCGCGGCCCCGCGGCCGGTTCGTGTGAGGAGGAGCGTGCGCAGGAAGGCGGGGTCAGAGGACGAGTCGTGGCGGCCGCACAGCAAGAAGCCTGCTGTGGCGGTATCGGCAGCGGTGTCCTCCCCAAGGAAGATGCGGAGGCTGTCATCCCTGGGCGCAACGAGCCAGCGAGGAGGGGGCGACGAGGAGAGGAGGAGGAGGAGGAAGGGGCCGGGGGCGGGGCAGCTGGTGGTGGCGTGCGTGCCGGTGCGCGTGGTGTTCAGCCGGATCAAGGAGGCGCTGGTGAGCCAGCCGCTCAAGTTGAAATCGAAATGAAATGAGGCGTTGGTTGGTTACCTACCCCTGCTGGATGTAAATGAAAGTCAAAATGTCTCTCTTGTTGTGTGCTGCTCCCAGCCATGTATGTGTTGTGTATGTACATGTACATGTGCTGTTTCTGTGTGTCTGCTCTAACTCTAGAAGATGATGAAGAAGAAGAAGATGATGATGATGATTCAGATTTAGTCTGTCTGGTCTTTTGTGGAATAACTAACTAAACCAATGTAATGTGATGTTAGCAGGAGGAGGAGGAGGAGGGGAGAATGATGGGCAAAGCAAAGCAGCAGAGCATATATACATGGTCTAGTCTGGTCTTTCCTTTTTGTATGTCTGTTGGGAAGTATGTATACATTTTCTTCTTGTTAGCTCAGACATAAATCAAGAAGCAACAGTCCATGTCTCATGTCTCAATAGATAGATAGATAGATAGATAGATAGATAGATAGCAATTTGTTCAGCCCAGTAGCCCACCACGCAATACAAAGAGCCCCCTGCTGCACAACCCATCAGCGCCGGCGACCAGCGAGTCTTCTTTAATTTGTGCCATGTAATTTATATGCCCATCTCATCTCATCTCATCCGTACTACACTAGTAATACATGGAGTCAATAATTGCTTGTTTATCCTCAAAAATATATATGCAACCTAAATTAGGCATGGCACACAGATTCTTTTGTTTGTTTGGATTTAATTCGTCCGTTGTCATCTCATCTTATTGGACTGTAGCCTCAAATTTAGCTCTGACACGCGGATTGTAGAGTCAAATATGTACCCTAAATTAGGCATGACACAAGATTCTAGAGTTAAAGTTTAGTTCTGATGAAATTAGAGACATTCTTTGCGCTGTTGATTGACCATATGGTCTCATCTGAACCATCGGAAATAATTATCATGTTCACAAATTGCAACGCTAGATTTTTTTTTTTGCTTGTTATGTCCGCTTCAGGAGGACCTGGAAGAGGAGTTTCCCCTTAGTCTCGGAGAGGAGAAGCCTGACAAGTACACCTCCAAGGAGGTTCGTTGCGCCCACCGGCGTCGTCATCGTTGGATCCGGTCAGCTCCCAAGGAACCGAGAGAGATAGGCAGCTCAACACAACAGCACCACCCCGACGCAGATTTTTTGAGCACCTGCACCCCGGCCCTGCTATCTTGACCCTTGAATGTCGCTTTAATATATGCGCGACTCAACTAACTTTTACATGAAATTTCTTTTTTTTTTGTTTCTCTCATATAAAACATGTATTGAAGTTCAAACATTTGCAGTGCGGCAAAGCTTTCTAACTAAAATTTAGGATAAATCTTTCAAAAAACTTGGTCCGACGTAAATATTTAAAATAAATCAAGAAAAATACTTATTTTGTATATTTATGTATGACCAAAAAATCTAAAAGTTTTATCCTAGATTCTAGTTAGAAAGACTTGTTGTTCTACAAAGGTTTGAACTTCAAGACATGTTTTATATGAGAGAAACAAAAAATAGAAATGTACTTGCACATATCGCGATTCGGGGATTTTTTTTTTGTAAAGGAGGAAGACCCCGGCCTCTGCATCTGGGTGATGCACGCAACCACTTTATTAATTATTAACAAAAGACCTTACAAAGAAATATAACAGTAAGTCTGAAGCCACCTGGGTGCAGGTGCTCTAAAACATATTTTCAAGCACCACCTCGACGTTGAATGCCTCCATGGTGGAAACCAAACCAACTAGGTACTTGCTTGTGAGCGTCTATTCATCAATCAATTAGAATGATATCTTTAAGGAATGGAATGCAAACCAAATTAACCAAATGTTTTAGTTTTAGAGGGCAGAGTGTCGCTAGCTTGCAACCTTTGTTACCTAGTACTCTTCAAGAACAAAAATAGAGAGGCGAGATCGAATTCGAAATGCAGTCTAGTATGTCTAGGAGTAGAATGCAGATGTAAGTCACGTGAATGTGGTATGCCGCTAGAATCTGAAGATGAGCTACTACATGGAAATATCAAAATAGGACACATCCTGTGTCATTTATTTCCATGGTAGTACCTAATCTGACCAATGTTACAAGACATGTTCTGGATTCTACTGGGTTCATTAGAACTGAGAATTGCTTACACATTCTCAATTTTTAGCTATAAAGTTTGGCCAAAGAAAATCGAGAATGCACTTTGCTTTTTCTGCTACACATCTGTCATATTTTGTTTATTGTTTGTCCCCAAAAGGATGGTAATGTTTTATCTGAATATGTGGTGTGTCATCTAATCTTCCCAATTAACATTGTAGGTGTTGCGAGATGTTTTACATATGGAGGGAGCAAGAACAGTGCACTGCATGATCCTAATGTACTTCCACGGGATAATTTTTGTCGAAGGAGAAGTACATGTCCAAGGCGGAGAAACAAACATCAGGGAAATCATTTCCATGAGAAGCTTTTTAAGTTGAAGGACATGGTGAAAATAGAGGTCGGGGCTGAGCTATGAAGTACGTACATTAAGGGTGTCTTTGGTTGCCCGCATAAGGCCCAACCAGACCCGCGTGGGAAGTATTGAGTAAATATGTAGTTTTTCGATTAATTAATCCAAGAATAAATCACAAACACATACTGGTACTCAATCATGCAAGCACATACTATGCTAATTGCAGACACATTTACGTATAATTCTAGCATGGCTAAAACAGAAATCAATGGGAGCGGGATAAATGAGTTATACCCTGCACTGGGCCAGGCAGAAGCCGCGGCGGTAGCGGCGGCAGTGGCGGCGTCCTTGGCGGCCTTCTTGTCGGCTTTGAGTTTCTCGGCGGCGGCACGTTCGGCGGCGGTGGACATGGGGATGACGAGGGCAGCGCGGACGTAGAGGAAGTAGACAAACAGAGGCGAGCAGTCGCGTAGTCGCTTCCCAAAAATCTACTCGCCCTTCTCCCATACAAGATCCAGAGAGGCGTGGTTTCAGAGATCTGCTCTCCCGTCGACCGTGTACGTGGCGGACGGGGTGGAGTCGCCGGCGGCAGCAGCAACAAAGGAACGACGGTGGGCGTGGAGGCAGAGATGCGATCTATTTCGCGTGACGGCTAGGGTTGGGAGATGCCCCCCCCCACACACACACACACACACACACATATATATATATATATATATATATATATATATATATATGCGTAGCCGCGTGGAGATACGTGGGCTAAGCCCACGTCCAAGTTGGTAACAGCCCACGATCCGACATCTCAGATCGTGATCCACCTGTCAATAACTCTCCGTTTCTGACCGGCAAAATAGGCGCATATATGTGATCTCGGCTCGGCTCATTCCCGCAACTCGCGGCGCGGTGGAGGAGGAGTGTGCGAGGGCCTCTTATATTCTCAAGCTCCAATAGCATGTGGAAGAGAATCCCTTATAAAGAGGTCCAACTCCTCCTCTAGCGGGGTGGGACTAAACTTCCCACTACACCTAGTGCCATATAACTCACATGGGCCCTTAGAGATTTTCTGAAATTGTTAGATGGGCCTAAAGCCCACCCCAATATTTCAACAATCCCCCACTAGATCTCGAGGGCCCATTGTGTCATCTGTTCCAATTGCTGTTTGATATACGAGTGGTTCAGTGAAGACTTGTTAAGGTTGAACTTCACCTAGAGCAAATAGCTTCACTCCTTCACAACTGAACAATGGACTATGCCTTGAATTGTCAGTTTGGCGTAAAGAAGCTTCACCACATGTCTTACTAGTACTAGGCTGCCGAAGGCTGACCCCTCGGGTGAAGCATATAAGTCACACTCCTGGCCAATTCATGAGCTTACCAGAGATCACCTCAATCTCATAGACTATGACTAGCAGTCGGGCTCATGTAGGTGTGTTCCTCCAAAGATCGCTCTGTAGGATAGATCTTGCTTACATAAGCTTTGGAACACATTAAGACAATAGTCATCCTACCATATAGCATCGAGAGTATTGCATCTCCAACAGTGGGTTAGTATAGTTAATCTCCTCAGTTCACCACTGGATTGTTTTCCCAGGTTCTACTTCACGGGATCTCCGATCACATAGGCTGGGTTACCACCATGGCAACTCATGTGGGTTTCATACCCATCTCCCTCAATGCATTATCTATCACAACATGCGATAGCCCTTTTGTAAAAGGATCTGCCAGATTCTTAGCCGTTTGGACATAGTCCAACGCTATCACTCCGGAGTTTCTTTATTTTCTAACAGCTTATAATCTCATTCTTATGTGTTTGTTGGACTTCATGTTGTTCTTTGAACTCTTCGCCTTGGTGACAATAGTCTGATTGTCACAGTTCATAAGGATAGCCGGAACCGGCTTCTCAACCAATGGCAAGTCCATCAAAAGATCTCGAAACCATCCTGCTTTGACAACAGACATGTCTAATGATGTTAATTCTGCTTCCATTGTCGATCTCGTTAAGATCATTTGCTTGCAAGACTTCCAGGAAACGGCGCCACCTCCAAAAGTAAACATATACTCGGTTGTTGCCTTCATCTCATCAGCATCAGAGATCCAATTCGCATCACTATACCCTTCAATTACCGACGGGTATCTGGTATAGTGAAGTCCATAGTTCACAGTACCTTTCAGATAGCGCATAACTCTTTCAACACCATGCCAATGTACATCACCCGGTTCGGAAAAAACCCGGCTCAGTTTGCTCACAGCAAACGCGATGCCAGGCCTCATTGCGCTCGCTAGGTACATGAGTGAACCAATAATTTGAGAGTATCTTAATTGATCCTTAGATGTACCTTTGAACTTTCAATCAACACACTAGGATCATATAGTGTTTGTGAAGGAAATATGCCCTAGAGGCAATAATAAAGTTGTTATTTATATTTCCTTATATCATGATAAATGTTTATTATTCATGCTAGAATTGTATTAACCAGAAACTTAGTACATGTGTGAATACATAGACAAACAGAGTGTCCCTAGTATGGCTCTACTTGACTAGCTCGTTAATCAAAGATGGTTAAGTTTCCTAACCATAGACATGTGTTGTCATTTGATGAACGGGATCACATCATTAGAGAATGATGTGATGTACATGACCCATCTGTTAGCTTAGCATAAATTATCGTTTAGTTTTATTGCTATTGCTTTCATCATGACTTATACATGTTCCTCTGACTATGAGATTATGCAACTCCCGAATACCGGAGGAACACCTTGTGTGCTATCAAATGTCACAGCGTAACTGGGTGATTATAAAGATGCTCTACAGGTGTCTCCGATGGTGTTTGTTGAATTGCCATAGATCAAGATTAGGATTTTTCACTCCGTGTATCAAAGAGGTATCTCTCGGCCTTCTCGGTAATGCTCATCACTATAAGCCTTGCAAGCAATGTGACTAATGAGTTAGTTGCGGGATGATGCATTACGGAACGAGTAAAGAGACTTGCCGGTGACGAGATTGAACTAGGTATGATGATACCGACGATCAAATCTCGGGCAAGTAACATACCGATGACAAAGGGAACAACGTATGTTGTTGTGCGGTTTGACCGATAAAGATCTTTGTAGAATATGTAGGAACCAATATGAGCATCCAGGTTCCGCTATTTGTTATTGACCGGAGATGTGTATCGGTCATGTCTACATAGTTCTCGAACCCGTAGGGTCCGCATGCTTAACGTTCGATGACGGTACATATTATGAGTTATGTGATTTGTTGTACGGAAGGTTGTTCGGAGTCCCGGATGAGATCACGGACATGACAAGGAGTCTCGAAATGGTCGAGAGGTAAATATTCATATATTGGAAGGCTATATTCATACATCAGAAAGGTCCCGAGTGATTCGCGTATTTTTCGGAGAACCGGGGGGTTACGGGAATTCACTAGGGGAAATATTGGGCCTTATTGGGCTTTAGTGCAAAGGAGAGAAGGGCCACAAGGGGAGGCAACACGCCCCCCATGGGTTGGTCCGAATTGGACTAGGAGGGGGCGGCACCCCCTCTTTCCTTCTCCCTCTCCCTCTCCTTCCTTCTTCTCCTACTTGGAGTACTAGGAAAGGGGAAACCTACTCCTACCAGGAGTAGTAATCCCCCCTTTGGGCGCGCCCTTGAGGCCGACCCTTCTCCTCCTTCCCTCCTTTATATGCGGGGGAGGGGGGCACCCCATAGAGACACAAGTTGATCTTTTAGATGTGTGCGGTGCCCTCCTCCACAGTTACACACCTCGGTCATATCGTCGTAGTGCTTAGGCGAAGCCCTGCGCCGGTAACTTCATCATCACCATCACCATGCCGTCGTGCTGACGGAACTCTACCTCGGCCTCAACTGGATCAAGATTTCTAGGGACGTCACCGAGCTAAACGTGTGCTGATTGCGGAGGTTGTTGGGGAACGTAGTAATTTCAAAAAATTTCCTACGCACACGCAAGATCATGGTGATGCATAGCAATGAGAGGGGAGAGTGTTGTCTACGTACCCACGCAGACCGACTGCGGAAGCGATCACACAACGTAGAGGAAGTAGTCGTACGTCTTCCCGATCTGACCGATCCAAGCACCGTTACTCCGGCACCTCCGAGTTCTTAGCACACGTACAGCTCGATGACGATCCCCGGGCTCCGATCCAGCAAAGCGTCGGGGAAGAGTTCCATCAGCACGACGGCGTGGTGAGGATCTTGATGTTCTACCGTCGCAGGGCTTCGCCTAAGCACTGCTACAATATGATCGAGGTGGAATATGGTGGCAGGGGGCACCGCACACGGCTAAGGAACGATCTCAAGGATCAACTTGTGTGTCTAGAGGTGCCCCCTTGCCTCAGTATATAAAGGATCCAAGGGGAGGGGTTCGGCCGGCCCTATGGTGGCGCAGGAGGAATCCTACTCCTACTGGGAGTAGGACTCCCCCCCCCAATCCTAGTTGGAATAGGAATCCTTGAGTGGGGAGAGAGAGAAGGGGGGCCGGCCACCTCTCCTAGTCCTAATAGGACTAGGGGAGGGGGGAGGCGCATAGCCCACCTTGGGCTGCCCCTTTCACCTCTCCACTAAAGCCCACTAAGGCCCATATGGTTCCCGGGGGGTTCCGGTAACCTCCCGGTACTCTGGTAAAATCCCGATTTCACCCAGAACACTTCCGATATCCAAACATAGGCTTCCAATATATCAATCTTTATGTCTCGACCATTTCGAGACTCCTCGTCATGTCCGTGATCACATCCGGGACTCCGAACAACCTTCAGTACATCAAAATGCATAAACTCATAATAACTGTCATCGTAACGTTAAGCGTGCGGACCCTATGGTTCGAGAACAATGTAGACATGACTGAGACACATCTCCGGTCAATAACCAATAGCGGGACCTGGATGCCCATATTGGCTCCTACATATTCTACAAAGATCTTTATCGGTCAGACCGCATAACAACATACGTTGTTCCCTTTGTCATCGGTATGTTACTTTCCCGAGATTCGATCGTCGGTATCCAATACCTAGTTCAATCTCGTTACTGGCAAGTCTCTTTACTCGTTCCGTAATACATCATCCCGCAACTAACTCATTAGTTGCAATGCTTGCAAGGCTTATGTGATGTGCATTATCGGAGGGCCCAGAGATACCTCTCCGACAATCGGAGTGACAAATCCTAATCTCGAAATACGCCAACCCAACATGTACCTTTGGAGACACCTGTAGTGCTCCTTTATAATCACCCAGTTACGTTGTGACGTTTGGTAGCACCCAAAGTGTTCCTTCGGCAAATGGGAGTTGCATAATCTCATAGTTATAGGAACATGTATAAGTCATGAAGAAAGCAATAGCAACATACTAAACGATCGGGTGCTAAGCTAATGGAATGGGTCATGTCAATCAGATCGTTCAACTAATGATGTGACCTCGTTAATCAAATAACAACTCTTTTGTCCATGGTTAGGAAACATAACCATCTTTGATTAACGAGCTAGTCAAGTAGAGGCATACTAGTGACAATCTGTTTGTCTATGTATTCACACATGTATTATGTTTCCGGTTAATACAGTTCTAGCATGAATAATCAACATTTATCATGATATAAGGAAATAAATAATAACTTTATTATTGCCTCTAGGGCATATTTCCTTCAGTCTCCCACTTGCACTAGAGTCAATATTCTAGATCACATCGCTATGTGATTAACACCAATAGTTCACATCTTTATGTGATTGGTTCACATCTCCATGTGACTAACACCCAAAGGGTTTACTAGATTCAATAATCTAGTTCACATCGCTATGTGATTAATACCCAAAGAGTGATCATGTTTTGCTTGTGAGAGAAATTTAGTCAACGGGCCTGCCATATTCAGATCCTTATGTATTTTGCAAAATTCTATGTCTACAATGCTCTGCACGGAGCTACTCTAGCTAATTGCTCCCACTTTCAATATGTATCCAGATTGAGACTTAGAATCATCTGGATCAGTGTCAAAAACTTGCATCGACGTAACCCTTTACAACGAACCTTTTTGTCACGTCCATAATCGAGAAACATATCCTTATTTCACTAAGAATAATTCTGACCGCTGTCCAGTGATCTACTCCTAGATCACTATCGTACTCCCTTGCCAAATCAGTGCAGGGTATACAATAGATCTGGAACACAGCATGACATACTTTATAGCACCTATGGCCAAGGCATAGGGAATGACTTTCATTCTCTTTCTATCTTCTGCCGTGGTCGGGCTTTGAGTCTTACTCAACTTCACACCTTGTAATACAGGCAAGAACTCTTTCTTTGACTGCTCCATTTTGAACTACTTCAAAATCTTGTCAAGGTATGTACTCATTGAAAAAACTTATCAAGCGTCTTGATCTATCTCTATAGATCTTGAAGCTGAATATGTAAGCAGCTTTACCGAAGTCTTTCTTTGAAAAACTCCTTCCAAACACTCCTTTATGCTTTACAGAATAATTCTACATTATTTCCAATCAACAATATGTCATTCACACATACTTATCAGAAATGCTGTAGTGCTCCCACTCACTTTCTTGTAAATACAGGCTTCACTGCAAGTCTGTATAAAACTATATGCTTTGATCAACTCATCAAAGCGTATATTCCAACTCCGAGATGCTTGCACCAGTCCATAGATGGATCGCTGGAGCTTGCACATTTTGTTAGCACCTTTTGGTTTGACAAAACCTTCTGGTTGCATCATATACAACTCTTCTTTAATAAATCCATTAAGGAATGCAGTTTTGTTTATCCATTTGCCAGATTTCATAAAATGCGGCAATTATTAACATGATTCGGACAGACTTTAAGCATAGATACGAGTGAGAAACTCTCATCGTAGTCAACACCTTGAATTTATCGAAAACCTTTTGCGACAATTCTAGCTTTGTAGATAGTAACACTACTATCAGCGTCCGTCTTCCTCTTGAATATCCATTTATTCTCAATTGCTTGCCGATCATCGGGCAATTCAACCAAAGTCCATACTTTGTTCTCATACATGGATCATATCTCAGATTTCATGGCCTCAAACCATTTCGCGGAATCTGGGCTCATCATTGCTTCCTCATAGTTCGCAAGTTCGTCATGGTCTAGTAACATGACTTCCAGAACAGGATTACTGTACCACTCTGGTGCGGATCTTACTCTGGTTTACCTACGAGATTCGGTAGTAACTTGATCTGAAGTTACATGATCATCATCATTAGCTTCCTCACTAATTGGTGTAGTAATCACAAGAACAGATTTCTGTGATGAACTACTTCCCAATAAGGGAGAAGGTACAATTACCTTATCAAGTTTTCTACTTTCCTCCCACTCACTTCTTTCGAGAGAAACTCCTTCTCTAGAAAGTTTACGAATTTAGCAACAAAAGTCTTGCCTTCGGATCTGTGATAGAAGGTGTATCCAATAGTTTCCTTTGGATATCCTATGAAGACACATTTCTCCGATTTGGGTTTGAGCTTATCAGGTTGAAACTTTTTCACATAAGCATTGCAACCTCAAACTTTAAGAAACGACAACTTTGGTTTCTTGCCAAACCACAGTTCAGATTGTGTCGTCTCAACGGACTTAGATGGTGCCCTTTTAAACGTGAATGCAGCTGTCTCTAATGCATAACCCCAAAACGATAGTGGTAGATCGGTAAGAGACATCATAGATCGCACCATATCTAATAAAGTACGGTTATGACGTTCGGACACACCATTACATTGTGGTGTTACAGGTGGCGTGAGTGGTGAAACTATTTCACATTGTTTTTAACTGAAGGCCAAACTCGTAACTCAAATACTCTTCTCTACGATCAGATCGTAGAAACTTTATTTTCTTGTTACGATGATTTTTCACTTCACTCTGAAATTCTTTGAACTTTTCAAATGTTTCAGACTTATGTTTCATCAAGTAGATATACTCATATCTGCTCAAATCATCTGTGAAGATCAGAAAATAATGACACCTGTCGCGAGCCTCAATATTCATCGGACCACATACATCAGTATGTATGATTTCCAACAAATCTGTTGCTCTCTCCATTGTTCCGAAGAACAGAGTCTTAGTCATCTTGCCCATGAGGCATGGTTCACAAGCATCAACTGATTCATAATCAAGTGATTCCAAAAGCCCATCAACATGGAATTTCTTCATGCGCTTTACACCAATATGACCTAAACGGCTGTGCTACAAATAAGTTGCACTATCATTATTAACTTTGCATCTTTTGGTTTTAATATTATGATTATGTGTATCACTATGATCGAGATCCAACGAACTATTTTCATTGGGTGTGTAACCATATAAGGTTTTATTCATATAAACAGAACAACAATTTATTCTCTTACTTAAATGAATAACCGTATTACAATAAACATGATAAAATCATATTTATGCTCAACGCAAACACCAAATAACACTTATTTAGGTTCAACACTAATCTCGAATTTATAGGGAGTGTGCGATGATGATCATATCAATCGTGGAACCACTTCCAACACACATCGTCACTTTACCTTTAACTAGTCTCTGTTTATTCTGCAACTCCCGTTTCGAGTTACTAATCTTAGCAACTGAACTAGTATCAAATACCGAGGGTTTGCTATAAACACTAGTAAAGTACACATCAATAACATATATATCAAATATACTTATGTTTACTTTGCCATCCTTCTTATCCGCCAATCACTTGGGGTAGTTCTGCTTCCAGTGACCAGCCCCTTTGCAGTAGAAGCACTTAGTCTCAGGCTTAGGACCAGACTTGGGCTTCTTCACTTGAGCAGCAACTTGCTTGCTGTTCTTCTTGAAGTTCCCCTTCTTCCCTCTGCCCTTTTCTTGAAACTAGTGATCTTGTCAACCACCAACACTTTGACGTTTTTCTTGATTTCTACCTTCGTTGATTTCAGCATCATGAAGAGCTTGGGAGTTGTTTTCGTTATCCCTTGCATATTATAGTTCATCACGAAGTTCTACTAACTTGGTAATGGTGACTAGAGAATTCTGTCAATCACTATCTTATCTGGAAGATTAACTCCCACTTGATTCAAGTGATTGTAGTACTCAGACAATCTGAGCACATGCTCACTAGTTGAGTGATTCTCCTCCATCTTTTAGCTATAGAACTTGTTGGAGACTTCATATCTCTCAACTCGGGTATTTGCTTGAAATATTAACTTCAACTCCTAGAACATCTCATATGCTCCATGACATTTCAAAACGTCTTTGAAGTCCCGATTCTAAGCCATTAAGCATGGTGCACTAAACTATCAAGTAGTCATCATATTGAGCTAGCCAAACGTTCATAACGTCTGCATTTGCTCCTGCAATAGGTTCGTCACCTAGCGGTGCATCAAGGACATAATTCTTCTGTGCAGCAATGAGGATAAACCTCAGATCACGGATCCAATCCGCATCATTGCTACTAACATCTTTCAACACAATTTTCTTTAGGAACATATCAAAATAAACATATTAAAGCAACAACGCGAGCTATTGATCTACAACATAGATTGCAAAATACTACCAAGACTAAGTTCATGATAAATTTAAGTTCAATTTAATCATATTACTTAAGAACTCCCACTTAGATAGACATCCCTCTAATCTTCTAAGTGATCACATGATCCAAATCAACCAAACCATAACCAATCATCACGTGAAATGGAGTAGTTTTCAGTGGTGAACATCATTATGTTGATCATATCTACTATATGATTCACGCTCGACCTTTCGGCTCCGTGTTCCGAGGCCATATCTGCATATGCTAGGCTCGTCAAGTTTAACCTGAGTATTCTGCATGTGCAAAAACTGGCTTGCACCCGTTGTAGATGGACGTAGAGCTTATCACACCCGATCATCACGTGGTGTCTGGGCACGACGAACTTTGGCAATGATGCATACTCAGGGAGAACACTTCTTGATAATTTAGTGAGAGATCATCTTATAATGCTACCGTCAATCAAAGCAAGATAAGATGCATAAAAAGATAAACATCACATGCAATCAATATAAGTGATATGATATGGCCATCATCATCTTGTGCCTGTGATCTCCATCTCCGAAGCACCGTCATGATCACCATCATCACCGGCGTGACACCTTGATCTCCATCGTAGCATCGTTGTCGTCTCGCCAATCTTATGCTTCCACGACTATCGCTACCGCTTAGTGATAAAGTAAAGCATTACATCGCAATTGCATTGCATACAATAAAGCGACAACCATATGGCTCCTGCCAGTTGCCGATAACTCGGTTACAAAACATGATCATCTCATACAATAAAATTTAGCATCATGCCTTGACCATATCACATCACAACATGCCCTGCAAAAACAAGTTAGACGTCCTCTACTTTGTTGTTGCAAGTTTTACGTGGCTGCTACGGGCTTAAGCAAGAACCAATCTCACCTACGCATCAAAACCACAACGATAGTTTGTCAAATAGACTCTGTTTTAACCTTCGCAAGGACCGGGCGTAGCCACACTTGGTTCAACTAAAGTTGGAGAGACAGTCGCCCGCAAGCCACCTATATGCAAAGCACGTCGGGGGAACCGGTCTCGCGTAAGCGTACGCGTAATGTTGGTCCGGGTCGTCTCGTCCAACAATACCGCCGAACCAAAGTATGACATGCTGGTAGGCAGTATGACTTATATCGCCCACAACTCACTTGTGTTCTACTCGTGCATATAACATCAAACCATAAAACCTAGGCTCGGATGCCACTGTTGGGGAACGTAGTAATTTCAAAAAATTTCCTACGCACACGCAAGATCATGGTGATGCATAGCAACGAGAGGGGAGAGTGTTGTCTATGTACCCACGCAAACCGACTGCGGAAGCGATCACACAACATAGAGGAAGTAGTCGTACGTCTTCCCGATCCGTCTGATCCAAGCACCGTTACTCCGGCACCTCCGAGTTCTTAGCACACGTACAGCTCGATGACGATCCCCGGGCTCCGATCCAGCAAAGCGTCGGGGAAGAGTTCCGTCAGCACGACGGCGTGGTGACGATCTTGATGTTCTACCATCGCAGGGCTTCGCCTAAGCACTGCTACAATATGATCGAGGTGGAATATGGTGGCAGGGGGCACCGCACATGGCTAAGGAACGATCTCAAAGATCAACTTGTGTGTCTAGAGGTGCCCCCTTGCCTCAGTATATAAAGGATCCAAGGGGGAGGGGTTCGGCCGGCCCTATGGTGGCGCAGGAGGAGTCCTACTCCTACCGGGAGTAGGACTCCCCCCCCAATCCTAGTTGGAATAGGAATCCTCGAGTGGGGAGAGAGAGAAAGGGGGCCGGCCACCTCTCCTAGTCCTAATAGGACTAGGGGAGGGGGGAGGCGCATAGCCCACCTTGGGCTGCCCCTTTCACCTCTCCACTAAAGCCCACTAAGGCCCATATGGTTCCCGGGGGGTTCCGGTAACCTCCCGGTACTCCGGTAAAATCCCGATTTCACCCGGAACACTTCCGATATCCAAACATAGGCTTCCAATATATCAATCTTTATGTCTCGACCATTTCGAGACTCCTCGTCATGTCCGTGATCGCATCCGGGACTACGAACAACCTTCAGTACATCAAAATGCATAAACTCATAATAACTGTCATCATAACGTTAAGCGTGCGGACCCTACGGTTCGAGAACAATGTAGACATGACTGAGACACATCCCCTGTCAATAACCAATAGCGGGACCTGGATGCCCATATTGGCTCCTACATATTCTACGAAGATCATTATCGGTCAGACCGCATAACAACATACATTGTTCCCTTTGTCATCGGTATGTTACTTTCCTGAGATTCGATCGTCGGTATCCAATACCTAGTTCAATCTCGTTACTGGCAAGTCTCTTTACTCGTTCCGTAATACATCATCCCGCAACTAACTCATTAGTTGCAATGCTTGCAAGGCTTATGTGATGTGCATTACCGAGAGGGCCCAGAGATACCTCTCCGACAATCGGAGTGACAAATCCTAATCTCGAAATACGCCAACCCAACATGTACCTTTGGAGACACCTATAGTGCTCCTTTATAATCACCCAGTTACGTTTGACGTTTGGTAGCACCCAAAGTGTTCCTCCGGCAAACGGGAGTTGCATAATCTCATAGTTATAGGAACATGTATAAGTCATGAAGAAAGCAATAGCAAGATACTAAACGATCGGGTGCTAAGCTAATGGAATGGGTCATGTCAATCAGATCATTCAACTAATGATGTGACCTCGTTAATCAAATAACAACTCTTTTGTCCATGGTTAGGAAACATAACCATCTTTGATTAACGAGCTAGTCAAGTAGAGGCATACTAGTGACACTCTGTTTGTCTATGTATTGACACATGTATTATGTTTCCGGTTAATACAATTCTAGCATGAATAATAAACATTTATCATGATATAAGGAAATAAATAATAACTTTATTATTGCCTCTAGGGCATATTTCCTTCAGAGGTGCCATGCGTTCGGTACTTGGATCAGTTGGATCGCGAAGACGTTCGACTACATCAACCGCGTTATTAAACGCTCCCGCTTTCGGTCTATGAGGGTACGTGTAAACACTCTCCCCGCTCATTTCTATGCATCTCCTAGATAGATCTTGCGTGATCGTAGGTAAATTTTTTGAAATACCGTGTTCCCCAATAGTGACATCCGAGCCAGGTCTATGCGTAGATGTTATATGCACGAGTAGAACACAAAGGAGTTGTGGGCATGGGTATATACATATTTCTTGCCTTCACTAGTTGTTTCTTGATTCAGCGGTATTGTTGGATGAAGCTGCCTGGACCGACATTACATGACCACGTTCATGAGACTGGTTCTACCAACGTGCTTTGCACACACGTGGCTGGCGGGTTTCTGTTTCTCCAACTTTAGTTGAAACGGATTCAATGCACAAGGTTCTTTCTGAAGATCAAAAGGCAATCACTATACCACGTTGTGGTTTTTATGCCATAGGTAAGAAAGGTTCTTGCTAAGCCCGTAGCAGCCACGTAAAACTTGCAACAACAAAGTAGAGGACGCCTAACTTGCTTTTGCAGGGCATGTTGTGATGTGATATGGTCAAGACATGATTATATAAATTGTTGTATGAGATGATCATGTTTTGTAACACAGTTATCGGCAACTGGCGGGAGCCATATGGTTGTCGCTTTATTGTATGAATTGCAATCGCCATGTAATTGCTTTACTTTATCACTAACCGGTAGCGATAGTCGTGGAAGCAATAGTTGGCGAGAAACAATAATGCTACGATGGAGATCAAGGTGTCAAGCCGGTGACCATGGTGATCATGATGATGCATTGGAGATAGAGATCAAAGGCACAAGATGATGATGGCCATATCATATCACTTATTTTATTGCATGTGATGTTTATCCTTTATGCATCTTATTTTGCTTAGTACGTCGGTAGCATTATAAGGTGATCTCTCACTAAATTTTAAGGTACAAGTGTTCTCCCTGAGTATGCACCGTTGCTATAGTTCGTCGTGCCGAGACACCACATGATGATCGGGTGTGATAAGATCTATCCTACCTCTTTTAGCACTGTGCTGGTTTTCCCCGAAGAGGAAGGGATGATGTAGCAAAGTAGCGTAAGTATTTCCCCCAGTTTTTGAGAACCAAGGTATCAATCCAGTAGGAGCCTACGCGTGAGTCCCTCGCACCTGCACAAAACAAATAAATCCTCGCAACCAACGCAAATAGGGGTTGTTAATCCCTATAGGGCCACTTACGAGAGTGAGATCTGATAGATATGATAAGATAATATTTTTGGTATTTTTATGATAAAGATGCAAAGTAAAATAAAAGCAAAGTAAATAACTAAGTAGTAGGAGATTGATATGATAAAGATAGACCTAGGTGCCATAGGTTTCACTAGTGGCTTCTCTCGAGAGCATAACTATTCTACGGTGGGTGAACAAATTACTGTTGAGCAATTGACATAATTGAGCATAGTTATGAGAATATCTAGGTATGATCATGTATATAGGCATCACGTCCGAGACAAGTAGACCGACTCCTGCCTGCATCTACTACTATTACTCCACTCATCGACCGCTATCCAGCATGCATCTAAAGTATTAAGTTAAAAATAGAGTAACGCCTTAAGCAAGATGACATGATGTAGAGGGATAGACTCATGCAATATGAAGAAAACCCCATCTTGTTATACTCGATGGCAACACTACAATACGTGCCTTGCTGCCCTTACTGTCACCGGGAAAGGACACCGCAAGATTGAACCCAAAGCTAAGCACTTCTCCCATTGCAAGAAAGATCAATCTAGTAGGCCAAACCAAACTGATAATTCAAAGAGACTTGCAAAGATAACCAATCATACATAAAAGAATTTAGAGAAGATTCAAATATTATTCATAGATAGACTTGATCATAAACCCACAATTCATCGGTCTCAACAAACACACTGCAAAAAGAAGATTACATCGAATAGATCTCCACAAGAGAGGGGGAGAACATTGTATTGAGATCCAAAAAGAGAGAAGAAGCCATCTAGCTACTAACTATGGACCCGTAGGTCTGAGGTAAACTACTCACACTTCATCAGAGGGGCTATGCTGTTGATGTAGAAGCCCTCTGTCATCGACGCCCCCTCCGGCGGAGCTCCAAAACAGGCCCCAAGATGGGATCTCATGGATACAGAAAGTTACGGCGGTGGAATTAGGGTTTTGGCTCTGTTTCTGATCGTTTGGGGGTATGTGGGTATATATAGGAGGAAGAAGTACGTCGGTGGAGCAACAGGGGGCCCACAAGGGTGGAGGGCGCGCCTGGGGACGGGGGGGGGGGGGGGGGGGTAGGCGCGCCCCCTACCTCGTGGCCTCCTGTTACATGTCTTGACGCAGGGTCCAAGTCTCCTGAGTTGTATTCGATGAGAAAATCACGTTCCCGAAGGTTTCATTCCGTTTGGACTCCGTTTGATAGTCCTTTTCTTCGAAACCCTAAAACAGGGAAAAACAACAATTCTGGGTTGGGCCTCCGGTTAATAGGTTAGTCCCAAAAATAATATAAAAGTGGATAATAAAGCCCAATAATGTCCAAAACAGTAGATAATATAGCATGGAGCAATAAAAAATTATAGATACGTTGGAGACGTATCAAGCATCCCCAAGCTTAATTCCTGCTCGTCCTCGGGTAGTTACATGATAAAAACAGAATTTTTGATGCGGAGTGCTACTTGGCATAATTTTAATGTAATTCTTCTTAATTGTGGTATGAATATTAAGATCCGAAAGATTCAAGACAAAAGTTCATATTGACATAAAAATGATAATACTTCAAGCATACTAACTAAGCAATTTTGTCTTCTCAAAATAACATGGCCAAAGAAAGTTCATCTCTACAAAATCATATGGTTTAGCCATGTTTCATTTTCTTCACACAGGAATGCTATCATCATGCACAACCACGATGACAAGCCAAGCAATTGTTTCATACTTTAGTAATCTCAAACCTATAAACTTTCACGCAATATATGAGCGTGAGCCATGGACATAGCACTATAGGTGGAATAGAATATAATGAGGGGGTTATGTGGAGAAGACAAAAAGGAGGAAGTCTCACATCAATGAGGCTAATCAATGGGCTATGGAGATGCCCACCGATTGATGTTAATGCAAGGAGTAGGGATTTCCATGCAACGGATTCACTAGAGCTATAAATGTACGAAAGCTCAATAAAAGAAACTAGTGGGTGTGCATCCAACTTGCTTGCTCACGAAGACCTAGGGCACTTGAGGAGGCCCATTGTTGGAATATACAAGCCAAGTTCTATAATGAAAAATTCCCACTAGTATATGAAAGTGATAACATGAGAGACTCTCTACTATGAAGATCATGGTGCTACTTTGAAGCACAAGTGTGGAAAAGGACAATAACATTGTCCCTTCTCTCTTTTTCTCTCATTTTTTTCTTTTTGGGCCTTTTCTCTTTTTTATGGCCTTTCTCTTTTTTTTGGGCCTTCTCTTTTTATGGCCTTTCTCTTTTTTTATATTCCTCACTTGGGACAATGCTCTAGAAAATGATGATCATCACACTTCTATTTATTTACAACTCAATGATTACAACTCGATACTAGAACAAAGATGACTCTATATGAATGCTTCCGGCGGTGTACCGGGATATGCAATGGACCAAGACTGACATGTATGAAAGAATTATGAACGGTGGCTTTGCCACAAATACTATGTCAACCACATGACCATGCTAAGCAATATGACAATGATGAATGTGTCATGATGAACGGAATGATGGAAAGTTGCATGGCAATATATCTCGGAATGGCTATGGAAATGCCATAATAGGTGTTGAGGAACATAGTAATTTCAACAAAATTCCTACGCACACGCAAGATCATGGTGATGCATAGCAACGAGAGGGGAGAGTGTTGTCTACGTACCCTCGTAGACCGTTCGCGGAAGCGTTATATCAACGCGGTTGATGTAGTCGTATGTCTTCACGATCCGACCGATCCAAGTACCGAAAGCACGGCACCTCCGAGTTCTGCACACGTTCAGCTCGGTGACGTCCTCGCCTTCTCGATCTAGCAAGAGGGGCGAAGTAGTAGATGAGTTCCGGCAGCACGACGGCGTGGTGAAGGTGTTGGTGAAGAACAATCTCCGCAGGGCTTCTCCTAAGCACTACGAAAACTATGACGGAGGATAAACTAGAGGGGACGGGGTTGCCGGCACACGGCTTGGTGTTTCTTGATGTGTCTTTGGTGCTCGCCCTGCCCCTCTATTTATATGTTGAGCCCTGGGGTCGAAACTTGGAGCAAAAGCCTCCTCAAAGTCGGTTTTGCCTGGAAGGCAAGAGTCCCACTCGGACTCCGAGACCAAACGCCACAATCCTTGGCGTCTGGCCCGGACGCCATGGGCCTCGGCGTCTAGCCCAGTGCCAGACGCCAGGGTCTCCAACGTTTGGCCCCCTGGCCTCCTCAAAACTCATTTTGCATCGACTTATAGCCCCATGGGCCTGACCCCTTGGCCAAACCATATCATCCAATATACGAATCTTTACCTCCGGACCATTCCGGAGCTCCTCGTCATGTCCGTGATCTCATCCGGGACTCCGAACAACATTCGGTCACCAACATACATAACTCATAGTACTATATCGTCAATGAACGTTAAGCGTGCGGACCCTATGGGTTCGAGAAGTATGTAGACATGACCGAGACATCTCTCTGGTCAATAACCAATAGCGGGACCTGGATGCCCATATTGGCTCCTACATATTCTACGGAGATCTTTATCGGTCAGACCGCATAACAACATACGTTGTTCCCTTTGTCATTGGTATGTTACTTGCCCGAGATTCGATCATCGGTATCTCAATACCTAGTTCTATCTCGTTACCGGCAAGTCTCTTTACTCATTCTGTAATACATCATCCTGCAATTAACTCATTAGTTGCAATGCTTGCAAGGCTTATAGTGATGTGCATTACCGAGTGGGCCCAGAGATACCTCTCCGACAATCGGAGTGACAAATCCTAATCTCGAAATACGCCAACCCAACAAGTACCTTCGGAGATACCTGTAGAGCACCTTTATAATCACCTAGTTACGTTGTGACGTTTGGTGGCACACAAAGTGTTCCTCCGGTAAAAGGGAGTTGCATAATCTCATAGTCATAGGAACATGTATAAGTCATGAAGAAAGCAATAGCAACAAACTAAACGATCAAGTGCTAAGCTAACGGAATGGGTCAAGTCAATCACATCATTCTCCTAATGATGTGATCTCGTTAATCAAATGACAACTCATGTCTATGGTTAGGAAACTTGACCATCTTTGATCAATGAGCTAGTCAAGTAGAGGCATACTAGTGACACTTTGTTTGTCTATATATTCACACATGTATTATGTTTCCGGTTAATACAATTCTAGCATGAATAATAAACATTTATCATGAAATAAGGAAATAAATAATAACTTTATTATTGCCTCTAGGGCATATTTCCTTCAGTCTCCCACTTGCACTAGAGTCATAATCTAGATCACATCGCCATGTGATTTAACATGAATAGTTCACATCACCATGTGATTAACACCCATAGTTCACATCATCATGTGACCAACACCCAAAGGGTTTACTAGAGTCAATAATCTAGTTCACACCCAAAGAGTACTAAGGTGTGATCATGTTTTGCTTGTGAGAGAAGTTTAGTCAACGGGTCTGCAACATTCAGATCCGTATGTATTTTGTAAATTTCTATGTCAACAATGCTCTGCACGGAGCTACTCTAGCTAATTGCTCCCACTTTCAATATGTATCCAGATTGAGACTTAGAGTCATCTGGATCAGTGTCAAAACTTGCATCGACGTAACCCTTTACGACGAACCTTTTGTCACCTCCATAATCGAGAAACATATCCTTACTCCAGTAAGGATAATTTTGACCAATGTCCAGTGATCTACTCCTAGATCACTATTGTACTCCCTTGCCAAACTCAGGGCAGGGTATACAATAGGTCTGGTACACAGCATGGCATACTTTATAGAACCTATGGCTGAGGCATAGGGAATGACTTTCATTCTCTTTCTATCTTCTGCCGTGGTCGGGCTTTGAGTCTTACTCAATTTCACACCTTGTAACACAGGTAAGAACTCTTTCTTTGACTGTTCCATTTTGAACTATTTCAAAATCTTGTCAAGGTATGTACTCATTGAAAAAAACTTATCAAGCGTCTTGATCTATCTCTATATATCTTGATGCTCAATATGTAAGTAGCTTCACCGAGGTCTTTCTTTGAAAAACTTTTATTCAAGTATCCTTTTATGCTATCCAGAAATTCTATATCATTTCCAATCAGCAATATGTCATTCACATATAATATCAGAAATGCTACAGAGCTCCCACTCACTTTCTTGTAAATACAAGCTTCACCGCAAGTCTGTATAAAACTATATGCTTTGATCAACTCATCAAAGCGTATATTCTAACTCCGGGATGCTTGCACTAGTCCATAGATGGATTGCTGGAGCTTGCACATTTTGTTAGCACCCTTTGGATCGTTAAAACCTTCTGGTTGCATCATATACAACTCTTCTTCTAGAAGTCCATTCAGGAGTGCAGTTTTGATATCCATTTGCCAGATTTCATCAAATGTGGCAATTGCTAACATGATTCGGACAGACTTAAGCATCTCTACGAGTGAGAAAATCTCATCGTAGTCAACACCTTGAACTCTGTCAAAAACATTTTTCGACAAGTCTAGCTTTGTAGATAGTAACACTACTATCAGCGTCCGTCTTCCTCTTGAAAATCCATTTATTTTCTATGGCTCGCCGATCTTTTGGGAAAGTCAATCAAAGTCCATACTTTGTTCTTATACATGGATCTCATCTCAGATTTCATGGCCTCAAGCCATTTCGTGGAATCTGGGCTCATCATCGCTTCCTCATAGTTCGTAGGTTCATCATCGTCAAGTAACATGACCTCCAAAACAGGATTACCATACCACTCTGGTGCGGATCTCACTCTGGTTTACCTACAAGGTTTGGTAGTAACTTGATCTGAAGTTACATGATCATCATCATTAGCTTCCTCACTAATTGTTGTAGTAGTCACAGGAACAGATTTCTATGATGAACTACTTTCCAATAAGGGAGCAGGTACAGTTACCTCATCAAGTTCTACTTTTCTCCCACTCACTTCTTTCGAGAGAAACTCCTTCTCTAGAAAGGATCCATTCTCAGCAATGAATTTCTTGACTTCAGATCTGTGATAGAAGGTGTACCCAACATTTTCTTTTGGGTACCCTATGAAGGCGCACTTCTCTGATTTGGGTTTGAGCTTATCAGGTTGAAACTTTTTCACATAAGCAATGCAACCTCAAACTTTAAGAAATGACAGCTTAGGTTTCTTGCCAAACCATAGTTCATACGGTGTCGTCTCAATGGATTTAGATGGTGCCCTATTTAACGTGAATGCAACTGTCTCTAATGCATAACCCCAAAGCGATAGTGGTAGATCGGTAAGACACATCATTGATCGCACCATATCTAATAAAGTACGGTTATGACGTTCGGACATACCATTACACTGTGGTGTTCCAGGTGGCGTGAGTAGTGAAACTATTTCACATTGTTTTTAACTGAAGGCCAAACTCGTAACTGAAATATTTTACTTCTGCAATCATATCGTAGAAACTTTTATTTTTGTTACGATGATTCTCCACTTCACTCTGAAATTCTTTGAACTTTTCAAATGTTTCAGACTTGTGTTTCATCAAGTAGATATACTCATATCTGCTCAAATCATCTGTGAAGATCAGAAAATAATGATACCTGCCGCGAGCCTCAATATTCATCGGACCACATACATCAGTATGTATGATTTCCAACAAATCTGTTGCTCGCTCCATTGTTCCGGGGAACGGAGTCTTAGTCATCTTGCCCATGAGGCATGGTTCGCAAGCATCAACTGATTCATAATCAAGTGATTCCAAAAGCCCATCAGCATGGATTTTCTTCATGCGCTTTACACCAATATGACCTAAACGGCAGTGCCACAAATAAGTTGCACTATCATTATTAACTTTGCATCTTTTGGTTTCAATATTATGAATATGTGTATCACTACGATCGAGATCCAACGAACCATTTTCATTGGGTGTGTAACCATATAAGGTTTTATTCATGTAAACAGAACAACAATTTATTTTCTTACTTAAATGAATAACCGTATTGCAATAAACATGATCAAATCATATTCATGCTCAACGCAAACACCAAATAACACTTATTTAGGTTCAACACTAATCCCAAAAGTATAGGGAGTGTGCGATGATGATCATATCAATCTTGGAACCACTTCCAACACACATCATCACTTCACCCTTAACTAGTCTATGTTCATTCTGCAACTCCCATTTCGAGTGACTACTCTTAGCAACTGAACCAGTATCAAATACAGAGGGGTTGCTACGAACACTAGTAAAATACACATAAATAATCTGTATATCAAATATACCTTTGTTCACTTTGCCATCCTTCTTATCCGCCAAATACTTGGGGCAGTTCCGCTTCCAGTGACCAGTCCCTTTGTAGTAGAAGCACTTAGTCTCAGGCTTAGGACCAGACTTGGGCTTCTTCACTTGAGCAGCAACTTGCTTGCCGTTCTTCTTGAAGTTCCCCTTCTTCCCTTTGCCCTTTTATTGAAACTAGTGGTCTTGTCTACCATCAACACTTGATATTTTTCTTGATTTCTACCTTTGTCGATTTCAGCATTATGAAGAGCTTGGGAATCATTTCCGTTATCCCTTGCATATCATAGTTCATCACGAAGTTCTACTAACTTGGTGATGGTGACTAGAGAATTCTGTCAATCACTATTTTATCTAGAAGATTAACTCCCACTTGATTCAAGCGATTGTAGTAGCCAGACAATCTGAGCACATGCTCACTGCTTGAGCTATTCTCCTCCATCTTTTAGCTATAGAACTTGTTGGAGACTTCATATCTCTCAACTTGGGTATTTGCTTGAAATATTAACTTCTACTCCTAGAACATCTCATATGGTCCATGATGTTCAAAACGTCTTTGAAGTCCCGATTCTAAGCCGTTTAAGCATGGTGCACTAAACTATCAAGTAGTCATCATATTGAGCTAGCCAAATGTTCATAACATCTGCATCTGCTCCTGCAATAGGTTTGTCACCTAGCGGTGCTTCAAAGACATAATTCTTCTGTGCAGCAATGAGGATAAACCTCAGATCACGGATCCAATCCGCATCATTGCTACTAACATCTTTCAACTTAGATTTCTCTAGGAACATATCAAAAATAAAACAGGGGAGCTAAACGCGAGCTATTGATCTACAACATAGATATGCTAATACTACCAGGACTAAGTTCATGATAAATTAAAGTTCAATTAATCATATTACTTAAGAACTCCCACTTAGATAGACATCCCTCTAATCCTCTAAGTGATCACGTGATCCAAATCAACTAAACCATGTACGATCATGACGTGAGATGGAGTAGTTTCAATGGTGAACATCACTATGTTGATCATATCTACTATATGATTCACGCTTGACCTTTCAGTCTCCGTGTTCCGAGGCCATATCTGTTATATCCTAGGCTCATCAAGTGTAACCTGAGTATTCCGCGTGTGCAACTATTTTGCACCCGTTGTATTTGAACGTAGAGCCTATCACACCTGATTATCACATGGTGTCTCAGCACGAAGAACTTTCGCAACGGTGCATACTCAGGGAGAACACTTGTACCTTGATAATTAGTGAGAGATCATCTTATAAAGCTACCGTCGAACTAAGCAAAATAAGATGTATAAAAGATAAACATCACATGCAATCAAAATATGTGACATGATATGGCCATCATCATCTTGTGCCTTTGATATCCATCTCCAAAGTATCGTCATGATTTCCATCGTCCCCGGCATGACACCATGATCGCCATCATGTTGATCTATATCAATGTGTCGTCACATGGTCGTCTCACCAACTACTGCTCTTGCAACTATTGCTATCGCATTGCGATAAAGTAAAGCAATTATTTGGCGCTTGCATCTTATGCAATAAAGAGAGAACCATAAGGCTTCTGCCAGTTGCCGATAACTTCAATAAAACATGATCATCTTATACAACAACTTATATCTCATCACGTCTTGACCATATCACATCACAACATGCCCTGCAAAAACAATTTAGACGTCCTCTACTTTGTTGTTGCAAGTTTTACGTGGCTGCTACGGGCTTAGCAAGAACCGTTCTTACCTACGCATCAAAACCACAACGATAGTTTGTCAAGTTGATGCTGTTTTAACCTTCGCAAGGACCGGGCGTAGCCACACTCGGTTCAACTAAAGTTGGAGAAACTGACACCTGCCAGCCACCTGTGTGCAAAGCACGTCGGTAGAACCAGTCTCGCGTAAGCGTATGCGTAATGTCGGTCCGGGCCGCTTCATCCAACAATACCGCCGAACCAAAGTATAACATGCTGGTAAGCAGTATGACTTATATCGCCCACAACTCACTTGTGTTCTACTCGTGCACATAACATCAACACATAAAACCTGGCTCGGATGCCACTGTTGGGGAACGTAGTAATTTCAACAAAATTCCTACGCACACGCAAGATCATGGTGATGCATAGCAACGAGAGGGGAGAGTGTTGTCTACGTACCCTCGTAGACCGTTCGCGGAAGCGTTATATCAACGCGGTTGATGTAGTCGTACGTCTTCATGATCCGACCAATCCAATTACCGAAAGCACGACACCTCCGAGTTCTGCACACGTTCGGCTCGGTGACGTCCTCGCCTTCTCGATCCAGCAAGAGGGGCGAAGTAGTAGATGAGTTCCGGCAGCACGACAGCGTGGTGACGGTGTTGGTGAAGAACAATCTCCGCAGGGCTTCGCCTAAGCACTACGAAAACTATGACGGAGGATAAACTAGAGGGGACGGGGTTGCCGGCACATGGCTTGGTGTTTCTTGATGTGTACCCCTTCCCCTCTATTTATATGTTGAGCCCTGGGGTCAAAACTTGGAGCAAAAGCCTCCTCATAGTCGGTTTTGCCCGAAAGGCAAGAGTCCCACTCGGACTCCGGGACCAAACGCCACAATCCTTGGCGTCTGGCCCAGATGCCATGGGCCTCGGCGTCTGGCCCAAACGCCATGGGCCTCGGCGTCTGGCCCAGTGCCAGACGCCAGGGTCTCCGGCGTTTGGCCCCCTGGCCTCTGCAAATCTCCTTTTGCACCGACTTATAGCCCCATGGGCCTGACCCCTTCGCCAAACCATATCATCCAATATATGAATCTTTACCTCCGGACCATTCCGGAGCTCCTCGTCATGTCCGTGATCTCATCCGGGACTCCGAACAACATTCGGTCACCAACATACATAACTCATAGTACTATATCATCAACGAACGTTAAGTGTGCGGACCCTACGGGTTCGAGAAGTATGTAGACATGACCGAGACACCTCTCTGGTCAATAACCAATAGCAGGACCTGGATGCCCATATTGGCTCCTACATATTCTACGAAGATCTTTATCGGTCAGACCGCATAACAACATATGTTGTTCCCTTTGTCATCGGTATGTTACTTGCGCGAGATTCGATCGTCGATATCTCAATACCTATTTCTATCTTGTTATCGGCAAGTATCTTTACTCGTTCCGTAATACATCATCCCACAACTAATTCATTAGTTGCAATGCTTGCAAGGCTTATAGTGATGTGCATTACCGAGTGGGCCCAGAGATACCTCTCCGATAATCGGAGTGACAAATCCTAATCTCGAAATACGCCAACCCAACAAGTACCTTCGGAGACACATGTAGAGCACCTTTATAATCACCCAGTTATGTTGTGACATTTGGTGGCACACAAAGTGTTCCTCCGGTAAACGGGAGTTGCATAATCTCATAGTCATAGGAACATGTATAAGTCATGAAGAAAGCAATAGCAACAAACTACACGATCAAGTGCTAAGCTGACGGAATGGGTCAAGTCAATCACATCATTCTCCTAATGATGTGATCTCGTTAATCAAATGACAACTCATGTCTATGGTTAGGAAACTTAACCATCTTTGATCAACGAGCTAGTCAAGTAGAGGCATACTAGTGACACTTTGTTTGTCTATGTATTCACACATGTATTATGTTTCCGGTTAATACAATTCTAGCATGAATAATAAACATTTATCATGAAATAAGGAAATAAATAATAACTTTATTATTGCCTCTAGGGCATATTTCCTTCAATAGGTAGGTATGGTGTCTGTTTTGAGGAAGATATAAGGAGGTTTGTGTGTGAAAGAGCGTATCATATCACGGGGTTTGGATGCACCGGCAAAGTTTGTGCCAACTCTCAATGTGAGAAAGGGCAATGCACGGTACCGAAGAGGCTAGCAAGGATGGAAGGGTGAGAGTGCGTATAATCTATGGACTCAACATTAGTCATAAAGAACTCACATACTTATTGCAAAAATCTACAAGTCATCAAAAACCTCGGTACGACGCGCATGCTCCTAGGGGGATAGATTGGTAGGAAAAGACCATCGCTCGTCCCTGACCGCCACTCATAAGGAAGACAATCAAATAACACCTCATGTTTCAAATTTGTTGCATAACGTTTACCATACATGCATGCTACGAGACTTGCAAACCTCAACACAAGTATTTCTCAATTTCACAACTACTCAACTAGCACGACTTTGATATTATTACCTCCATGTCTCAAAACAATCATCAAGCATCAAACTTCTCTTAGTATTCAACACACTCATAAGAAAGTTTTATTATTAATCTTGCATACCAAGCATATTAGGATTTTAAGCAAATTACCATGCTATTAAGACTCTCAAAATTATCTAAGTGAAGCATGAGAGATCAATAGTTTCTATAAAACATATCCACCACCGTGCTCTAAAAGATATAAGTGAAGCACTAGAGCAAAATTATATAACTCAAAAGATATAAGCGAAGCACATAGAGTATTATAACAAATTCCAAATCATGTATGGCTCTCTCAAAAGGTGTGTACATCAAGGATGATTGTGGTAAAATAACAAGAAAATACTCAAATAATACAAGACGCTCCAAGCAAAACACATATCATGTGGCGAATAAAAATATAGCTCCAAGTAAAGTTACCGATAGAAGTAGATGAAAGAGGGGATGCCTTCCGGGGCATCCCCAAGCTTTGGCTTTTAGGTGTCCTTAGATTATATTGGGGGTTCAATGGGCATCCCCAAGCTTAGGCTCTTGCCACTCCTTGTTCCATAATCCATCAAATCTTTATCCAAAACTTGAAAACTTCACAACACAAAACTTAAAGTAGAAAATCTCGTGAGCTCCGTTAGCGAAAGAAAACAAAAGACCACTTCAAGGTACTGTAATGAACTCATTATTTATTTATATGGGTCTTATACCTACTGTATTCCAACTTCTCTATGGTTTATAAACTATTTTACTAGCCATAGATTCATCAAAATAAGCAAACAACACACGAAAAACAGAATCTGTCAAAAACAGAACAGTCTGTAGTAATCTGTAGCTAGCGCAAGATCTGGAACCCCAAAAATTCTAAAATAAATTGCTGGACGTGAGGAATTCATCTATTAATCATCTTCCAAAAGAATTAACTAAATAGAACTTTCCAAATAAAAATGACAGCAGTTCTCGTGAGCGCTAAAGTTTCTGTTTTTTACAGCAAGTTCAACAAGACTTTCCCCAAGTCTTCCCAACGGTTCTACTTGGCACAAACACTAATTAAACACAAAAAACACAACCAAAACATAGGATAGATAATTTATTTATTACTAAACAGGAGCAAAAAGCAAGAAATAAAAATAAAATTGGGTTGCCTCCCAACTAGCGCTATCGTTTAACGCCCCTAGCTAGGCATAACAAGCAAGAATAGATCTAGGTATTGCCATCTTTGGTAGGCAATCCATAAGTGGCTCTCATAATAGATTCATAAGATAATTTAATTTTCTTTCTAGGAAAGTGTTCCATGCCTTTCCTTAATGGAAATTGAAATCTAATATTTCCTTCCTTCATATCAATAATTGCACCAATTGTTCTAAGGAAAGGTCTACCAAGAATAATAGGACATGAAGGATTGCAATCTATGTCAAGAACAATAAAATCTACGGGTACATAATTCCTATTTGCAACAATAATAACATCATCAATTCTTCCCATAGGTTTCTTAATAGTGGTATCCGCAAGGTGCAAGTTTAGAGAGCAATCATCAAAATCACGGAAACCTAACAAATCACACAAAGTCTTTGGAATCGTGGAAACACTAGCACCCAAATCACATAAAGCATAGAATTCATGATCTTTAATTTCAATTTTAATAGTTGGTTCCCACTCATCATAAAGTTTTCTAGGGATAGAAACTTCCAATTCAAATTTTTCTTCATAAGATTACATCAAGGCATCAACGATATGTTTAGTAAACACTTTATTTTGACTATAAGCATGAGGAGAATTTACCAAGGATTGCAACAAGGAAATACAATCAATCAAAGAGCAATTTTCATAGTTAAATTCCTTGAAATCCATAATAGTGGGTTTAGCAATGTCTAGGGTTTTAATTTCTTCAATCCCACTTTTATCAAATTTAGCATCAAGATCAAAAGATTCAAAATTCTTGGAACGCCTTCTAGGTAAAGGTGGATCATATTCAGTCCCATCATTATCAAGATTCATATTGCAAAACGAAGATTTAATAGGGGACACGTCAATAACTTTTAGATCTTCATCATTATTTTCATAGGAACTAGAAGAACACACTTTTGTAAAGGCATCTCTCTTAGCACGCATCCTAGCGGTTCTTTCTTTGCACTCATAAATGGAAATTCTCATGGCTTTGAGATACTCATTGATATCATGATTAGGTGGAATAGATCTAAGTTTCAAAGAATCAACATTAAGAGCAATTCTATCAATGTTCCTAGCCAAATCATCAATCTTAAGAAATTTTTCTTCAATCATATCATTAAAATTCTTTTGTAATGTAATAAATTCTTTAATATTAGATTCAAAATCAGAGGGCATCTTATTATAATTTCCATAAAAATTCTTGTAGGAATTACCATAATTATTAGAGGGATTACTAGGATAAGGCCTAGGGTTGAAATTTCCTCTATACGCGTTATTACCAAAATTGTTCCTACCAACAAAATTCACATCCATAGATTCATTATTATTCTCAATCAAAGTAGACAAGGGCATATCATTAGGATCAGAAGAAACACTCTTATTAGCAAATAATTTCATAAGTTCGTCCATCTTTCCACTCAAAACATTAATTTCTTCTATCGCATGCACCTTTTTATTAGTAGATCTTTCAGTATGCCATTGAGAATAATTAACCATAATATTATCTAGGAGTTTATTAGCTTCTCCTAAAGTGATTTCCATAAAAGTGCCTCCCGCGGCCGAATCTAAAAGATTTCTAGAAGCAAAATTCAACCCGGCATAAATTTTTTGTATAATCATCCATAAATTTAAACCATGAGTAGGGCAATTACGTACCATTAATTTCATTCTCTCCCAAGCTTGTGCAACATGTTCACGGTCAAGTTGCTTAAAGTTCATAATATCGTTTCTAAGAGAGATAATCTTAGCAGGAGGAAAATAATTAGAGATAAAAGCATCTTTGGACTTGTTCCATGAATCAATACTATTTTTAGGCAAAGACGAAAACCAAGCTTTAGCATGATCTCTAAGCGAAAAAGGAAATAGCTTCAATTTAACAATATCATTATCCACATCTTTCTTCTTTTGCATGTCACACAAATCAACGAAGCTATTTAGATAGGTAGCGGCATCTTCACTAGGAAGGCCGGAAAATGGATCTTTCATAACAAGATTCAGCAAAGCATCATTAATTTCACAAGATTCAGCATCGGTAAGAGGGGCAATCGGAGTGCTAATAAAATCATTGTTGTTGGTATTGGTGAAGTCACACAATTTAGTATTATCTTGAGCCATCGTGACAAGCAAGCAAACTAACACACAAGCAAACAAAAAGCAAGCGGACAAAAGGAGGCAAATAGAGGGAGGATAGAGAGAGAGAGAGGGCAAATAAAATGGCAAGGGTGAAGTGGGGGAGAGGAAAATGAGAGGCAAATGGCAAATAATGTAATGCGGGAGATAAGGGTATGTGATGGGTACTTGGTATGTTGACTTTTGCGTAGACCTCCCCAGCAACGGTGCCAGAAATCCTTCTTGCTACCTCTTTTAGCACTGCGTTAGTTTTCCCTGAAGAGGAAGGGATGATGCAGCAAAGTAGCGTAAGTATTTCCCTCAGTTTTTGAGAATCAAGGTATCAATCCAGTAGGAGGCTACGCGCGAGTCCCTTGCACCTGCACAAAACAAATAAATCCTCGCAACCAACGCAAATAGGGGTTGTCAATCCCTATAGGGC
This sequence comes from Triticum aestivum, assembly GCF_018294505.1. NCBI lineage: Eukaryota > Viridiplantae > Streptophyta > Magnoliopsida > Poales > Poaceae > Triticum > Triticum aestivum. Next base: position 595,956,599 of record NC_057794.1, read on the forward strand.
CACTTACAAGAGTGAGATATGATATATATGATAAGATAATAATTTTGGTATTTTTATGATAAAGATGCAAAGTAAAATAAAAGCAAAGTCAATAGCAAATTAAATAACTAAGTAGTAGGAGATTGATATGATAAAGATAGACCCGGGGGCCATAGGTTTCACTAGTGGCTTCTCTCAAGAGCATAAGTATTCTACAGTGGGTGAACAAATTACTATTGAGCAATTGACAGAATTGAGCATAGTTATGAGAATATCTAGGTATGATCATGCATATAGGCATCATGTCCGAGACAAGTAGACCGACTCCTGCCTGCATCTACTACTATTACTTCACTCATCGACTGCTATCCAGCATGCATCTAGAGTATTAAGTTAAAAACAGAGTAACACCTTAAGCAAGATGACATGATGTAGAGGGATAGACTCATGCAATATGAAGAAAACCCCATCTTGTTATCCTCGATGGCAACAATACAATACGTGACTTGCTGCCCTTACTGTCACCGGGAAAGGACACCGCAAGATTGAACCCAAAGCTAAGCACTTCTCCCATTGCAAGAAAGATCAATCTAGTAGGCCAAACCAAACTGATAATTCGAAGAGACTTGCAAAGATAACCAATCATACGTAAAAGAATTCAGAGAAGATTCAAATATTATTCATAGATAGACTTGATCATAAACCCACAATTCATCGGTCTCAACAAACACACTGCAAAAAGAAGATTACATCGAATAGATCTCCACAAGAGAGGGGGAGAACATTGTATTGTGATCCAAAAAGAGAGAAGAAGCCATCTAGCTACTAACTATGGACCCGTAGGTCTGAGGTAAACTACTCACACTTCATCGGAGGGGCTATGGTGTTGATGTAGAAGCCCTCCGTGATCGATGCCCCCTCCGACGGAGCTCCGGAACAGGTCCCAAGATGGGATCTCGTGGATACAGAAAGTTACAGCGGTGGAATTAGGGTTTTGGCTCCGTTTCTGATCGTTTGGGGGTACATGGGTATATATAGGAGGAAGAAGTATGTCGGTGGAGCAACAGGGGGCCCACGAGGGTGGAGGGCGCGCCTGGGGGGGGGGGGTAGGCGCCCCCTACATTGTGGCCTCCTGTTACGTGTCTTGACGTAGGGTCCAAGTCTCCTGAGTTGTATTCGATGAGAAAATCATGTTCCCGAAGGTTTCATTCCGTTTGGACTCTGTTTGATATTCCTTTTCTTCCAAACCCTAAAACAGGCAAAAAACAACAATTCTGGGCTGGGCCTCCGATTAATAGGTTAGTCCCAAAAATAATATAAAAGTGGATAATAAAGCCCAATAATGTCCAAAACAGTAGATAATATAGCATGGAGCAATCAAAAATTATAGATACGTTGGAGACGTATCACTCTACGTTCACATACAACGGGTGCAAGCCAGTTTTGCACATGCAAAATACTCGGGTTAAACTTGATGAGCCTAGCATATGCAGATATGGCCTCGGAACACTGAGACCGAAAGGTCGAGCATGAATCATATAGTAGATATGATCAACATAGTGATGTTCACCATTGAAAACTACTCCATCTCACGTGATGATCGGACATGGTTTAGTTGATATGGATCACGTGATCACTTAGATGATTAGAGGGATGTCTATCTAAGTGGGAGTTCTTAAGTAATATGATTAAATTGAACTTTAATTTATCATGAACTTAGTCTAGATAGTATTTGTATATCTATGTTGTAGATCAATTGCTCGCGTATAGCTTCCCCGTTTTATTTATGATATGTTACTAGAGAAAACTAAGTTGAAAGTTGATAGTAGCAATGATGCGGACTAGGTCCATGATCTGAGGATTATCATCATTGCTGCACAGAAGAATTATGTCCTTGATGCACCACTAGGTGACAGACCTATTACAGGAGCAAATGTAGACGTTATGAATGTTTGACAAGCTCGATATGATGACTACTTGACAGTTTAGTGCACCATGCCTTACGGCTTAGTACTAGGACTTCAAAAACATTTTGAACGTCATGGAGCATTGTAGCGACCAGACCTCAAACAGTCTGATCTCTGTGCATCAGTGTCATCCCTGGATCGGTAATGCTAACACACACAGTACTTGAGGATTTATAACAGAGTAGCAATCACACACTTATTACATCGAATGTATCATAAGAGAACTAAAACAATAAATATGGCTTAAGGCCATCTAAATCGATAATAGCGGAAGGCTTGGAAGATAAAATGAGTCCATCAACTCCAACGACATCACTGAGTGAAAGAAAACAACCTATAGCTCCTTACTCATCGTCTAAAAAGTCTGCAACATGAACTTTGCAGCCCGAAACGGGTCATCACATGGAATATGCTGGGAAAGTAACACAAGATAATAATGAACAGAACAGTTGCTATCACTATATGCATATTTGGCTGGTGGAGGCTGTATGGTTAATAAGTTTTTGCGAAAAGCAAATTTTTCCCTACAACAAAGGAATACATTTTATTTAACTATCATGGTAGTTGTTAAACATTGAGAAGGTTCCTCCAACTCAATACCAATTAAACATCATCATTAAACCCAATCAAGTTATGTTAATAGTGATGAGATCAATCATGATAATCCAAGAACTAGATACTCAAGATGTCCATAACCGGGGACACGACTAACCATGATTAGTTTATACACTCTGGAGAGGTTTGCACACTTTTCCCCACAAGAATTGAATACATCCATGGTCGGAGATTCGAGACACAGTCTTTCTGAAGCATTAACTCTCTACTCGATCTAGGTAGACTATACCACCTACAACCCAATACATCTGCTAGTCTACCTCTTCGTGAGCTTCACGCAACATACTCAACTATGCTAGAGCCCATAATAGCTTGTGGCTGCACACGGAAGTTTCTAGCATGAATAATCTTATGATCCATTTGAGCCTAGAGCGGGTCGTGGGATTATCACACGGGTCCTCCGGGATATCCTAGGACAACACTGGGTACTCCAGGTGTCCACAAGCAATCCACCCAGATGTGTATTCAAGTTTCCACCTTAAGTTGAACCATTAATTAACAAACTCACATCTGTCATGAATACTCTCAAACCCAATCCACATCTACAAGCATAGCATAGCAATATAAGCAACGTAGAAGTAACTCCCAGGGTTTGAAAAATAAACAGGTGAATATATACTACCTCAACTACTTTCCAAAACCCACAATTTAATTAGATCCTAATCATGCAAGTGTTTGAGGATTGATCTAATGCAATAAAGCTGGGTAGTAAAGAGGTATGATCAAAGTTTTACTTGCCTTGCTGATGATCCGCAAAACATAGAGACTCATAGTAGCACGCTTCGCACTACGGGTACTCTATCGCAACCAAACAAGCATACAATAAGCACTCAACTAGAATCACGGGTAAAAGTAAAATAAGAAGATCTAACCAGAAAGTTCAACTTAAGAACTCCGGTTTGCAAAAAGAATCAAATCGAACAAAGCAACGAAACACAAACTGTGAAAGAAACAAGATCCGATTACTAATCTGAACTAAAGTCAATTTTTATTGTTTCAAAATCTTGTTTAAGTTGGTTAAACCGAAAGAGGGATTCAAGACGAAGATCTGGGTGCTTGAATCGCCTGATTCCGACTAACGAGCGAAAAGATAAACTAACACGAAAATCGGATCAGAAATCGCGATAGAAAATAATCGCGAAAAATCCAAAAAAAAGAAAAACTGACGAACAGGCTAACGAACGAACGTTCGCTGTCTGTGACTAACAAGCGAAAACCGTTCGTTAAAATGAACATACGGACGAACGTCCGCTATTTAACCGAACCGAAAAAACCTGATCTAAACCGAATAAAAAAACCGAAACTAGGGTTTTCGAAATAAAACCAAACGGTTTTAAAAAAACTGGCGGCTACCTCGAAATCCGCCGGGTCGGCGAGGCGGCGGCGGGACGGTAGCGACGCTACTCCGGCGGTTCGGCGAGGCGGTGGCGGGAGGCGGGCGGCGGCGTGCGGCGTGCGGCGGCGGGTGCTGGCGGCGGCGGGAGCGGGGCTAGGGTTTGGGGAGACTTGGGCTGGGGTGGCTCGGCTCCTCGGGCTTTAAAGGATGGCCAGGCGGAGTCCCGGTCGGTTACGGCCCAGAGTCGGTTTCCTTTTCTTTTTAAATATTCCGACGTCCAGAAAAAGAAAGAAAAGAAATACTAAACGGACTCCAAAAATCCTGAAATAAATTTTCCCCGTCCTCAAAAATATGTCAGACAATGGGAACATTTATTTGGGCCTCTAATCCAATTTTGAAAAACGCATATTTTTCCTAATTCAAATAAAATAGCAATAAAAACTCTGAATAAAATCTTATTTGATTTTAATATTAAATCTTCAATATTTCTTTATTTTGGGAAAGTCATTTTATCCCCTCTCTTTTATTTTTATAAAAGAAATATTTGAGGAGAAAAATAATTAAAATCAAACGATCCTCTTTTCAAAATTTGAGAAAACTCAAATATGAAAATAACGAAATCCCCAACTCTGTCCGTGGGTCCTTGAGTTGCGTAGAATTTCTAGGATCAAACCTAAATGCATTAAAATATGATATGCAATGATGATCTAATGCATAACATTCCAAACTGTAAATTTGGGATGTTACTAGTGAAGGAAATATGCCCTAGAGGCAATAATAAAGTTATTATTTATTTCCTTATATCATGATAAAGATTTATTATTCATGCTAGAATTGTATTAACCGGAAACATAATACATGTGTGAATACATAGACAAACAGAGTGTCACTAGTATGCCTCTACTTGACTAGCTCGTTAATCAAAGATGGTTATGTTTCCTAACCATGGACAAAGAGTTGTCATTTGATTAAACGGGATCACATCATTAGTTGAATGATCTGATTGACATGATGTTGGGGAACGTAGCAATAATTCAAAATTTTCCTACGTGTCACCAAGATCAATCTATGGAGTCATCTAGCAACGAGGGAGGAGTGGATCTACATACCCTTGTAGATCGCTAAGCGGGAGCGTTCAAGAGAACGGGGTTGATGGAGTCGTACTCGTCGTGATCCAAATCACCGATGATCCTATTGCCGAACGGACGGCACCTCCGTGTTCAACACACGTACGGCCCGGTGACGTCTCCCATGCCTTGATCCAGCAAGGAGAGAGGGAGAGGTTGAGGAAGACTCCATCCAGCAGCAGCACAACGGCGTGGTGGTGATGGAGGAGCATGGCAATCCTGCAGGGCTTCGCCAAGCACCGCGAGATATGAGGAGAAAGAGAGGGAGGGCTGCACCAACAGGCAGAGATCAGATCGCGTGTGTTGGGCAGCCCCTAGGCCTCATATATATAGGGGAAGGGGAGGAGGGTGTGCCCCCTCTAGGGTTCCCACCCCTAGAGGGGCGGCAGCCCCAAACCCATCTATGGGTGGCGGCCACAAGGGGGAGGAGAGGGAGGCGCAGGGAGTATGGGCCTTAGGGCCCATCTGCCCTTAGGGTTTGCCCCCTCTCCCCGTCTAGGCGCATGGGCCTTAGTGGGAGGCGCCCCAGCCCACCTAGGGGCTGGTGCCTTCTCACACTTGGCCCATGTATGCCTCTGGGGCCCATGCCCCCCCGGTGGACCCCCGGACCCCTCCGGTGGTCCCGGTACATTACCGATAAACCCCGAAACTTTTCCGGTGACCAAAATAGGACTTCCCATATATAAATCTTTACCTCCAGACCATTCCGGAACTCCTTGTGACGTCCGGGATCTCATCTGGGACTCCGAACAACATTCGGTAACCACATACAAACTTCCTTTATAACCCTAGCGTCATCGAACCTTAAGTGTGTAGACCCTACGGGTTCGGGAGACATGCAGACATGACCGAGACGTTCTCCGGTCAATAACCAACAGCGGGATCTGGATACCCATGTTGGCTCCCACATGTTCCACGATGATCTCATCGGATGAACCATGATGTCAAGGACTTAATCAATCCCGTATACAATTCCCTTTGTCTATCGGTACGATACTTGCCTGAGATTCGATCGTCAGTATCCCGATACCTTGTTCAATCTCGTTACTGGCAAGTCTCTTTACTCGTTTTGTAACACATCACCCCGTGATCAACTCCTTGATCACATTGTGCACATTATGATGACGTCCTACCTAGTGGGCCCAGAGATACCTCTCCGTCACACGGAGTGACAAATCCCAGTCTCGATTCGTGCCAACCCAACAGACACTTTCGGAGATACCCGTAGTGTACCTTTATAGCCACCCAGTTACGTTGTGACGTTTGGCACACCCAAAGCACTCCTACGGTATCCGGGAGTTGCACAATCTCATGGTCTAAGGAAATGATACTTGACATTAGAAAAGCTTTAGCATACGAACTACACGATCTAGTGCTATGCTTAGGATTGGGTCTTGTCCATCACATCATTCTCCTAATGATGTGATCCCGTTATCAATGACATCCAATGTCCATGGTCAGGAAACCGTAACCATCTAGTGATCAACGAGCTAGTCAACTAGAGGCTTACTAGGGACATGGTGTTGTCTATGTATCCACACATGTATCTGAGTTTCCTATCAATACAATTCTAGCATGGATAATAAAAGATTATCATGAACACGGAAATATAATAATAATCAATTTATTATTGCCTCTAGGGCATATTTCCAACAGTCTCCCATTTGCACTAGAGTCAATAATCTAGTTCACATCGCCATGTGATTAACACTCACAGGTCACATCGCCATGTGACCAACATCCAAAGAGTTTACTAGAGTCAATAATCTAGTTCACATCACTATGTGATTAACGCTCAATGAGTTCTGGGTTTGATCATGTTGCTTGTGAGAGAGGTTTTAGTCAACGGGTCTGAACCTTTCAGATCCGTGTGTGCTTTACAAATCTCTAAGTCATCTCCTAGATGCAGCTACCACGTTCTATTTGGAGCTATTCCAAATAACTGTTCTACCTGGAGCTATTCTAAATTGTTGCTCCATTATACGTATCCAGTATCTCTACTCAGAGCTATCCGGATAGGTGTTAAGCTTGCATCGACGTAACCCTTTACGACGAACTCTTTTACCACCTCCATAATCGAGAAAAATTCCTTAGTCCACTAGTTACTAAGGATAACTTTGACCGCTGTCCTGTGATCCATTCTTGGATCACTCTTGTACCCCTTGACTGACTCATGGCAAGGCACACTTCAGGTGCAGTACACAGCATAGCATACTGTAGAGCCTACATCTTAAGCATAGGGGACGACCTTCGTCCTTTCTCTCTATTTTGCCGTGGTCGAGCTTTAAGTCTTAACTTCATACCTTACAACTCAGGCAAGACCTCCTTCTTTGACTGAACCATCTTGAACACCTTCAAGATCATGTTAAGGTATGTGCTCATTTGAAAGTACCATTAATCGTTCTGATCTATCCTTATAGATCTTGATGCTCAATGTTCAAGTATCTTAATCCAGGCTTTCCATTGAAAAACACTTTCCAAATAACCCTATATGCTTTCCAGAAATTCTACGTCATTTCTGATCAACAATATGTTAACAACATATATTCATCAGAAATTCTATAGTGCTCCCACTCACTTTTTGGAAAATACAAGTTTCTCATAAACTTTGTATAAACCCAAAATCTTTGATCATCTCATCAAAGCATACATTCCAACTCCGGGATGCTTACTCCACTCCTCAGAAGGATTGCTGGAGCTTTGCATACTTATTAGCATCTTTCAGGATTGACAAAACCTTCCGGTTGTATCACATACAACCTTTCCTCAAGAAAATCGTCGAGGAAACAATGTTTTGACATCCTATCTGCAAGATTTCATAAATAATGCAGTAATCGCTAATATAATTCCAACAGACTCCCAGCATCGCTACAAGTGAGAAAGTCTCATCGTAGTCAACTCCTTGAACTTGTCGGAAAACATCTTAACGACAAGTCGAGCTTTCTTAATGGTGACATTTACCATCATTGTCCGTCTTCCTTTTAAAATCCATCTGCACTCAATAGCCTTACGACCATCGAGCTGTTCTGCCAAAGTCTACACTTTTTTTTTCATACATGGATCCTCTCTCGGATTTTATGGCCTCGAGCCATTTATCGGAATCCGGGCCCACCATCGCTTCTCCATAGCTCGTAGGTTCATTGTTGTCTAGCAACATGACTTCCAAGACAGGATTACGTACCACTCTGAAGTAGTACGCATCCTTGTCATCCCACGAGGTTTGGTAGTGACTTGATCTGAAGTTTCATGATCACTATCATAAGCTTCCACTTCAATTGGTGTAGGTGCCACAGGAACAACTCCTTGTGCGCTGCCACACACAAGTTGAAGAGACGGTTCAATAACCTCATCAAGTCTCCACCATCCTCCCACTCAATTCTTTCGAGAGAAACTTTTCCTCGTGAAAGGACCCGATTCTAGAAACAATCCCTTATTGATTTCGGATCTGAGACAGGAGGTATACCCAACTGTTTTGGGTGTCCTATGAAGATGCATTTATCCGCTTTGGGTTCGAGCTTATCAGCCTAAAACTTTTTCACATAAGCGTCGCAGCCCCAAACTTTTAAGAAATGACAGCTTAGGTTTCTCTAAACCATAGTTCATACGGTGTCATCTCATCGGAATTACGTGGTGTCCTATTTAAAGTGAATGTGGTTTTCTCTAATGCCTAACCCATAAACTATCGTGGTAATTCGATAAGAGACATCATGGTATGCATCATATCCAATAGGGTGCAGTTATGATGTTCGGACACACCATCACACTATGGTGTTCCAGGCTGTATTAGTTGTGAAACAATTTCCACAATGTCTTAATTCTGTGACAAACTCGTAATTCAGATATTCATCTCTATGATCATATCATAGATATTTTATCCTCTTGTCACGACGATCTTTCAACTTCACCCTGAAATTACTTGAACCTTTCAATAATTCAAACTCGTGATTTATCAAGTAAATGTACTCAACATCTACTCAAATCATCTGTGAAGTAAGAACATAACGATATCCACTACACGCCTCAACACTCATTGGACTGCACACATCAAAATGTATTTCTTCCAACCAGTTGCTTTCTAGTTCCATTTTACTGAAACCGAGGCTTTCAGTCATCTTGCCCATGTGGTATGATTTGCATGTCTCAAGTGATTCAAAATCAAGTGAGTCTAAACGGTCCATTTGCATGGAGTTTCTTCATGCATATACACCAATAGACATGGTTCGCATATCTCAAACTTTTCAAAAATGAGTGAGCCCAAAGATCCATCAACATGGAGCTTCTTCATGCGTTTTATACCGATATGACTTACGTGGCAGTGCCACAAGTAGGTGGTACTATCATTACTATCTTTTGGCATGCACATGTGTATCACTACGATCGAGATTCAATAAATCATTCATTTTAGGTGTAAGACCATTTGAAGGTATTATTCAAATAAATAGAGTAACCATTATTCTCTTTAACTGAATAACCGTATTGCGATAGACATAATCCAATCATGTCTATGCTCAACGCAAACACCAAATAACAATTATTTAGGTTTTAATACAAATCTCGATGGTAGAGGGAGCATGCGATGCTTGATCATATCAACCCTGGGAACACTTCCAACACATATCGTCAGCTCACCTTTAGCTAGTCTCCGTTTATTCCGTAGCTTTTATTTTGAGTTACTAACACTTAGCAACCGAACCGGTATCTAATACCCTGGTGCTACTAGGAGTACTAGTAAAGTACACATCAACACAATGTATATCCAATATACTTCTATCGACCTTGCCAGCCTTCTAATCTACCAAGTATCTAGGGTAATTCTGCTCTAGTGGCTGTTCCCCTTATTACAGAAGCACTTAGTCTCGGGTTTGGGTTCAACCTTGGGTTTCTTCACTAGAGTAGCAGCTGAATTGCCGTTTCATGAAGTATCCCTTCTTGCCCTTGCCCTTCTTGAAACTAGTGGTTTCACCAACCATCAACAATTGATGCTCCTTCTTGATTTCTACTTTTGTGGTGTCAAACATCACGAATATCTCAAGGATCATCATATATGTCCCTGATATATTATAGTTCATCACGAAGCTCTAGTAGCTTGGTGGTAATGACTTCGGAGAAACATCACTATCTTATCTGGAAGATCAACTCCCACTTGATTCAAATGATTGTTGTACTCAGACAATCTGAGCACAAGCTCAACAATTAAGCTTTTCTCCCTTAGTTTGCAGGCTAAGAAAATCGTCGGAGGTCTTATACCTCTTGACGTGGGCACGTGCCTGAAATCCCAATTTCAGTCCTTGGAACATCTCATATGTTCTGCGATGTTTCAAAAACGTCTTTGGTGCCTCAATTCTAAACCATTTAGCATTACGCACTGAACTATCATGTAGTCATCAAAACGTGTATGTCAGATGTTCACAACATCCACAGACGACGTTCGAGGTTCAGCACATTGAGCGGTGCATTAAGGACATAAGCCTTCTATGAAGCAATGAGGACAATCCTCAGTTTACGGACCTAGTCCGCGTAATTGCTACTATCAACTTTCAACTAAATTTTTCTCTAGGAACATATCTAAACAGTAGAACTAAAGCGCGAGCTACGACATAATTTGCAAAATCCTTTTGACTATGTTCAGGATAATTAAGTTCATCTTATGAACTCCCACTTAGATAGACATCCCTCTAGTCATCTAAGTGATTACATGATCCGAGTCAACTAGGCCGTGTCCGATCATCACGTGAGACGGACTAGTCAACATCGGTGAACATCTTCATGTTGATCATATCTACCATACGACTCATGCTCGACCTTTCGGTCTTCTGTGTTCCGAGGCCATGTCTGTACACATGCTAGGCTCGTCAAGTCAACCTAAGTGTTTTGCGTGTGTAAATCTGTCTTACACCCGTTGTATGTGAACGTTAGAATCTATCACACCCGATCATCACGTGGTGCTTCGAAACAACGAACTGTCGCAACGGTGCACAGTTAGGGGGAACACTTTCTTGAAATTATTATGAGGGATCATCTTATTTACTACCGTCGTTCTAAGTAAACAAGATGCAAAAACATGATAAACATCACATGCAATCAAATAATAGTGACATGATATGGCCAATATCATATAGCTCCTTCGATCTCCATCTTGGGGCTCCATGATCATCTTGTCACCGGCATGACACCATGATCTCCATCATCATGATCTCCATCATCGTGTCTTCATGAAGTTGTCTCGTCAACTATTACTTCTACTACTACAGCTAACGGTTAGCAATAAAGTAAAGTAATTACATGACGTTTATGTTGACACGCAGGTCATAAATAAATTAAGACAACTCCTATGGCTCCTGCCGGTTGTCATACTCATCGACATGCAAGTCGTGATTCCTATTACAAGAACATGATCAATCTCATACATCACATATATCAGTCATCACATCCTTTTGGCCATATCACATCACATAGCATACCCTGCAAAAACAAGTTAGACGTCCTCTAATTGTTGTTTGCATGTTTTACGTGGCTGCTATGGGTTTCTAGCAAGAACGTTTCTTACCTACGCAAAGACCACAACGTGATATGCCAATTGCTATTTACCCTTCATAAGGACCCTTTTCATCGAATCCGATCCGACTAAAGTGGGAGAGACAGACACCCGCTAGCCACCTTATGCAACTAGTGCATGTCAGTCGGTGGAAGCAGTCTCACGTAAGAGTACGTGTAAGGTCGGTCCGGGCCGCTTCATCCCACGATGCCGCCGAATCAAGATAAGACTAGTAACGGCAAGCATATTGAACAAAATCAACGCCCACAACTACTTTGTGTTCTACTCGTGAATAGAAACTACGCATAAACCTGGCTCATGATGCCACTGTTGGGGAACGTAGCAATAATTCAAAATTTTCCTACGTGTCACCAAGATCAATCTATGGAGTCATCTAGCAACGAGGGAGGAGTGGATGTACATACCCTTGTAGATCGCTAAGCGGAAGCGTTAAAGAGAACGGGGTTGATGGAGTTGTACTCGTCATGATCCTAATCACCGATGATCCTAGTGCCGAACGGACGGCACCTCCGCGTTCAACACACGTACGGCCCGGTGACATCTCCCATGCCTTGATCCAGCAAGGAGAGAGGGAGAGGTTGAGGAAGACTCCATCCAGCAGCAGCACAACAGCGTGGTGGTGATGGAGGAGCGTGGCAATCCTGCAGGGCTTCGCCAAGCACCGCGAGATATGAGGAGAAAGAGAGGGAGGGCTGCACCAACAGGCAGAGATCAGATCGCGTGTGTTGGGCAGCCTTAGGCCTCATATATATAGGGGAAGGGGAGGAGGGTGCGCCCCCTCTAGGGTTCCCACCCCTAGAGGGGCGGCAGCCCCAAACCCATCTATGGGTGGCGGCCACAAGGGGGGAGGAGAGGGAGGCGCAGGGAGTATGGGCCTTAGGGCCCATCTGCCCTTAGGGTTTGCCCCCTCTCCCCTTCTAGGCGCATGGGACTTAGTGGGAGGTGCCCCAGCCCACCTAGGGGCTGGTGCCTTCTCACACTTGTACCATGTATGCCTCTGGGGCCCATGGCCCTCCCGGTGGACCCCCGGACCCCTCCGGTGGTCCCGGTACATTACCGATAAACCCCGAAACTTTTCCGGTGACCAAAACAGGACTTCCCATATATAAATCTTTACCTCCGGACCATTCCGGAACTCCTAGTGACGTCCGGGATCTCATCCGGGACTCCGAACAACATTCACTAACCACATACAAACTTCCTTTATAACCCTAGCGTCATCGAACCTTAAGTGTGTAGACCCTACGGGTTCGGGAGACATGCAGACATGACCGAGACGTTCTCCGGTCAATAACCAATAGCAGGATCTGGATACCCATGTTGGCTCCCACATGTTCCATGATGATCTCATTGGATGAACCACGATGTCAAGGACTTAATCAATCCCGTATACAATTCCCTTTGTCTATCGGTACGATACTTGGCCGAGATTCGATCGTTAGTATCCCGATACCTTGTTCAATCTCATTACCGGCAAGTCTCTTTACTCGTTCCGTAACACATCATCCCGTGATCAACTCCTTGATCACATTGTGCACATTATGATGACGTCCTACCGAGTGGGCCCAAAGATACCTCTCTATCACACGGAGTGACAAATCCCAGTCTCGATTCGTGCCAACCCAACAAACACTTTTGGAGATACCCGTAGTGTACCTTTATAGCCACCCAGTTACGTTGTGACGTTTGGCACACCCAAAGCACTCCTATGGTATCCGGGAGTTGCACAATCTCATGGTCTAAGGAAATGATACTTGACATTAGAAAAGCTTTAGCATACGAACTACACGATCTAGTGCTATGCTTAGGATTGGGTCTTGTCCATCACATCATTCTCCTAATGATGTGATCCCGTTATCAATGACATCCAATGTCCATGGTCAGGAAACCGTAACCATCTATTGATCAACGAGCTAGTCAACTAGAGGCTTACTAGGGACATGATGTTGTCTATGTATCCACACATGTATCTGAGTTTCCTATCAATACAATTCTAGCATGGATAATAAATGATTATCATGAACAAGGAAATATAATAATAATCAATTTATTATTGCCTCTAGGGCATATTTCCAACACATGACCCATTCCATTAGCTTAGCACCAGATCATTTAGTATGTTGCTATTGCTTTCTTCATGACTTATACATGTTCCTATGACTATGAGATTATGTAACTCCCGTGTGCCGGAGGAACACTTTGTGTGCTACCAAACGTCACAACGTAACTGGGTGATTATAAAGGTGCTCTACAGGTGTCTCCAAAGGTACATGTTGGGTTGATGTATTTCGAGATTAGGATTTGTCACTCCGATCGTCGGAGAGGTATCTCTGGGCCCTCTCGGTAATGCACATCACTTAAGCCTTGCAAGCAATGCAACTAATGAGTTACTTGCGAGATGATGTATTACGGAACGAGTAAAGAGACTTGCCGGTAATGAGATTGAACTAGGTATTGGATACCGACGATCTAATCTCGGGCAAGTAACATACCGATGACAAAGGGAACAATGTATGTTGTTATGCTGTCTGACCGATAAAGATCTTCGTAGAATATGTAGGAGCCAATATGGGCATCCAGGTCCCGCTATTGGTTATTGACCGGAGACGTGTCTCGGTCATGTCTACATTGTTCTCGAACCATAGGGTCCGCACGCTTAAGGTTTCGATGACAGTTATATTATGAGTTTATGAGTTTTGATGTACCGAAGGAGTTCAGAGTCCCATATGAGATCGGGGACATGACGAGGAGTCTCGAAATGGTCGAGACGTAAAGATCGATATATTGGACGACTATATTCGGACATCGAAAATGTTCCGATTGATTCGGGTATTTTTTGGAGTACCGGAGAGTTACGGGAATTCGCCGGGAGAAGTATTGGGCCTTATTGGGCCATACGGGAAAGAGAGAGGGGCTGCCTAGTGCAGGCCGCGCGCCCCCCAAGGCCTAGTCCGAATTGGACTAGGGGGAGGGGCTGCGCCCCTTCCTTGTTTCCTACTCCTACTACATGGAAGGACTCCTAGTTGGACTAGGAAATGGGAAATCCTACTCCCGGTGGGAGTAGGACTCCCCTAGGGCGCGCCATAGAGAGGGCCGGCCCTCCCCTCCTCCACTCCTTTATATACAGGGGCAGGGGGCACCCCATAGACACAGAAGTTGATCTTCGTGATCGTTCCTTAGCCGTGTGCGGTGCCCCTCTCCACCATATTCCACCTCGGTCATATTGTTGCAGAGCTTAGGCGAAGCCCTGCGACTGTAGAACATCAAGATCGTCACCACGCCGTCGTGCTGATGGAACTCCTCCCCGACGCTTTGCTGGATCGGAGCCCGGGGATCATCATCGAGCTGAATGTGTGCCAAGAACTCGGAGGTGCCGGAGTAATGGTGCTTGGATCGGTCGGATCGGGAAGACGTACGACTACTTCCTCTACGTTGTGTCAACGCTTCCGCTTCGGTCTATGAGGGTACGTAGACAACACTCTCCCCTCTCATTGCTATGCATCACCATGATCTTGCGTGTGCGTAGGATTTTTTTTGAAATTACTACGTTACCCAACAACTAGCATATAAGATGTTCCAAGAGCTGAATTTGGTATTTCAGACGCATGCCCGAGTCGAGAGGTATGAGATCTCTGACAAGTACTTTGCCTACAAGATGGAGGAGAATAGCTCAAACAGTGAGCATGTGCACAGAACGTCCGAGTACTACAAGCGCTTGAATGAAGTGGGAGTTAATCTTCGAGATAAGATAGTGATTGACAGAGTTCTCTAGTCACTATCACCAAGTTACTTGAACTTCGTGATGAACTATAATATGCAAGGGATGACGAAAACGATTCCTGAGCTCTTCATGATGCTGAAATCGACGAAGGTAGAAATCAAGAAAAGCATCAAATGTTGATGCTTGACAAGACCACTAATTTCAAGTAAAAGGGCAAGGGAAAGAAAGGGAACTTCAAGAAGAATGACAAGCAAGTTGCCACTCCCATGAAGAAGCCCAAAGCTAGACCCATGCCTGAAACTGAGTGCTTCTACTGCAAAGGAAATGGTCACTTGAACCGGCCCAAATACTTGACGGATAAGAAGTATGGCAAAGTGAACAAAAGTATATATGATATACATGTTATTGATGTGTACTTTACTAGTATTCATAGTATCCCCTGGGTATTTGATACTAGTTTAGTTGCTATGATTAGTAGCTTGAAACAGGAGTTATAAAATGAACAGAGACTAGTTGAGGGCAAGGTGACGATGTGTGCTGGAAGTGATTCCAAGGTTGATAAGATCACCATCGCACACTCCCTTTACCTTCGGGATTAGTGTTGAACCTAAAATAAATGTTATTTGGTGTTTGCATTGAGCATAATATGATTGGATCATGTTTATTGCAATACGGTTATTCATTTAAGTCAAAGAATAATTGTTATTCTGTTTACAAGAATAAAACCTTTTGTGGTCATACACCCAAGGTGAATGGTCTATTGAATCTCGATCGTAGTAATACACATATTCATAATATTGATGCCAAAAGATGCAAAGTTGATAATGATAGTGCAACATACTAGTGGCACTGCCGTTTAGGTCATATTGGTGTAAAGTGCATGAAGAAACTCCATGCGTATGGACTTTTGGAATCACTAGATTATGAATCATTTGATGCTTGAGAACCATGCCTCATGGGCAAGATGACTAAGACTCCGTACTCTGGAACAATGGAGCGAACCACTGACTTATTGGAAATAATACATACTGATGTATGCGATCTGATGAGTGTTGAGGCTCGTGGCGGGTATTGTTATTTTCGCACCTTCACAGATGATTTAAGCAGATATGGGTATATCTACTTAAAACACAAGTCTGAAACATTTGAAAAGTTCAAATAAATTCACAGTGAAGTTAAGAATCATCATAACAAAATATAAAGTTTCTATGATCTGATCGCAGAGGCAAATATTTGAGTTACGAGTTTGGCCTTCATTTAAAAACAATGAGGAATAAGTTTCACAACTCATGCCACCTGTAACACCATGGAGTAATGGTGTGTCCTAATGTCGTAACCGTACTTTATTAGATATGGTGTGATCTATGATGTCTCTTACCGATTTACCACTGTCATTTTGGGGTTATGCATTAGAGACAGCTGCATTCACGTTAAATAGGGCACCGTCTAAAAATCAATTGAGACGACAATGTAGGAACTGTGGTTTAGCAAGAAACCTAAGCTGTCGTTTCTTAAAGTTTGGGGTTGTGATGCTTATGTGAAAAAGTTTCAACCTAATAAGCTGAAATCCAAATCGGATAAATGCCTCTTCATAGGATACCCAAAGGAAACTGTTGGGTACGCCTTCTATCACAGATTCGAAGGCAAGTTATCTGCTACTAAGAATGGATCCTTTCTAGAGAAGGAGTTTCTCTCGAAAGAAGTGAGTGGGAGGAAACTAGAGCTTGATGAGGTAGTTGTACCTTGTCCCGAATTGGAAAATGGTTCATCACAGAAATCAGCTCCAGTGATGCCTACACCAATTAATGAGGAAGTTATTGATGTTGATCATGAAACTTCTAAGACAGGTCTATGTGACGTTTTCCAACAGTGGCATCTCAGATAGGTCTATGCGTAGATGATATGCACGAGTAGAACACAAAGAGTTGTGGGCGGTGATAGTCATACTGCTTACCACCAACGTCCTATTTTGATTCGTGGTATTGTGGGATGAAGCGGCCCGGACCAACCTTACATGTCCACGCACTTGAGACCGGATCCACCGATTGACATACAACTAGTTTTGCATAATGGTGGCTGGCGGGTGTCTATTTCTCCTAATTTAGTTGAATTGAATTTGACTATGGCCAGTCCTTGAAGAAGGTTAAAACAACAAACTTGATGAATCACCATTGTGGTTTTTTGCGTAGGTAAGAACGGTCGTTGCTAGAAGCCCGTAGCAGCCACATAAAACTCGCAACAACAAAGTAGAGGACGTCTAACTTGTTTTTGCAGAGCATGTTATGATGTGATATGGTCAAGATATGATGTGATATATGTTGATGTATGAGATGATTATGTTTTGTAATATCGACAACTGGTAGGAGCCTTAGGGTTGTCTCTTTATTGTATGAAGTGCAAGCGCCATGTAATTGCTTTACTTTATCGCTATGAGTTAGCAATAATTGCAGAAGCAATAGTTGGCGAGACGACCCTGGTGCAGCGATAGGAGATCAAGGTGTCGAGCCACACTACAAGAAATATGTCAACTTATGACCTTCTGTCAGTGACCCTCAAAGAATTGGTCATAAATTTATGATCATTTTAGACCAATTGGTCAAAAGTTGTTCAGGGGGCTCCAAACCCTAAACCATTGCGACCATTTTGGTCAGAAAGGTCATAATTTCCTTACACGAAATGGTCACAAAGCAAACAGTGCTAGTCCGCTGCCTTATTTCTAGTTGTTAATGACCAATATAGATGGTCATAGCCTTGTAGATTGTGGTGGGTTGTGATGACTAGGCGCCATCTCATCAGTTTTGCCTATGTGTCATGTCCATGTGGCAGTTTTTGCCCTAGGTTGTGAAGCAACCTATATTTCTATCATTCCCAAAATTCCCAAAAAAATCTCATAAATTCTTTGGGGCATATCTTCATCAAATATGTAAAAATCCTTCCTTGCCTAGTTCAAAACTAATTCAACAATATTCATTTTCCTATTCTGTTCACAACAACACTTTATGAAGGAAGTGCTATTTATATATTCTTGATTGCCCTCAGAATTTTTGGGCACTCTTTCCTATCCAAATCTTTACCGCATGACAAAATTCAGCTCCATTTTCCTAGCAAATCTTCCTTGGCAAATTTCCAAAGTTTTTGTCCACCTAGAAGCATTGTGAAGGAAGTACATTTTTTATATCTCTAAATGACATGAAATTTATACAGTTCCTTCATATGCCCAAATTATCACCCTCCTCCAAATTGCAGCTCAGTTAAATCATCTATGTGAGCCCAGGTTCAATTTATATTTTATGGCCAAATTGGCACGTTGCAAAGCAAGTGTTATATAGACCCCTCCTATTACCCTCAAAGTTTGCGGGCACTCTTCCATACCCAAATCATTGCCACATGATAATATTCAGCTCAATTTTTCTAGTAAATCTTTCTCGGGAAATTTCCAAAGTTTCTACCTCGAGAGAAGCTTTGTGAAGTAAATACTAGCTAGGCTTACCCAAATGATCTGAAAATTTACCAACGCATGACCATACCTAAGTAACTTACCTACACCAATTTTGAGCTCATTTAATTCATCCAATCTCTCTCACTAGTTTTCCTAAGTTTCTGCCCATAGAAGAGCATTGTGAAGGAAGTACTACTTTGGCATGTCCAAATGGTATCAATTTTCTACAATGCTTTCCTATGCCCAATTAACCATCCTCCACAAAATTTCAGCTCATTCCATTCATTATTTTGAGCCCAGCTTCAACATTCATATTTTTGTCCAGCGTGGTACTTTGCAAAGCAAGTACCACCTAGGATCCTCCTTTTGAGCTAAAAATTTGTGAAGACATTCTCCTTAGTAGGTGATCATCCTCAGCCAAAAATCACGCCCATTGGCCATGTGCATTTCCTGTACCGCTAATCAAACACTTGGCTTCTAATTCATTTTTGAGCATCGATCGGTCTCCTCGTGAGAATCTTATGTTGTAATTTTCTTCCTAGCACCAACCTGGGGAGTGCCCAACCCACTAGACATGCCTAGGCCGCCCAGAACACATGGCAACATTATGGTCATGCGGTGACCACGCGACGGGCATGCGAGTTTACGCGCTCTAGAGTTGGGGCCCTGGGCCACCGCCCAAACCTCGACATATCGCCACCAAACCATATATTTATGATTAAATAGGTCCTTATGTAACTAGAAATGATTTTTGGAAAAAATAAATAGCAAACTATGAGGCAGCTGCAGTTCAAATTTGACCCGCTTCCAACTGAATCGGCAGAAATTTGTCTTTTTCACGATAGGTGGATCAAAATTTTTTACACCCAACCATTTTGTCAATTGTGCATTAAATATGGCCTAGTATTTTATAAAAATGATATGGTCCAATTTTGCAACAATTATTTGGTAGTTCCTTCACAAAAAAACCTCCTTTCGGGCACTCGAAAAATGGAAATGGTTTTTTCGTCCAAAGAAAATGAAAACTTCCTTAGGCAACATTGTTTGCCATTCCAATATGCACCCTGGTGCACAATATGAGATCATCTGAACAAACTATGCCATAAGTGTGGCCATAAGATTGATCATTTGGCTTGAAAGCCATTGATCTCCACACGTGATAGCTCGTTTCAGAGAACACTTTTTTAAAATAATTGCCATATTACAAGTTTGTTATTTTTCCAGGGAACTTGGCCACATCTAATGACACAATGCGAAGGTTTCCCAATTTTTTGATATTTTTTTGAATTTTTTATGCCCGTTTCAAAATGCGGTCAAAACGACAGGAATGACCGTTCCTAGCTAGTGGTTGAATCTTGGATTTTTTTTGGTGTTTCTCTGATTAAATAGGTACTTATGTACCTAGAAATGATTTTTGTAAAAAATAAATAGCAAACTATAATGCAGCCGCAGTTCAAATTTGACCCGCTTCCTGCTGAATCGGCGGAAATTTGTCTTTTTCACGAGAGGTGGATCAAAACTTTGTACACCCAACCATTTTGTCAATTGTGCATTAAATATGGCCTAGTATTTTAGAAAAATGATTTGGTCCAATTTTGCAATAATTATCTGGGAGTTTCTTCACAAAAAAAACCTCCTTTTGGGCACTCAAAAAATGGAAAATGGTTTTTTCATCCAAAGAAAATGAAAACTTCCTTAGGCAACATTGTTTGTCATTCCAATATGCACCCTTGTGCACAATATGAGATCATTTGAACAAACTATGCCATGAATGTGGCCATTAGATTGATCATTTGGCTTGAAAGCCACTGATCTCCACACGTGATAGCTCGTTTCTGAGAACACTTTTTTAAAATAATTGCCGTATTACAAGTTTGTTATTTTTCCTGGGAACTTGGCCACATATAATGACACAATGCGAAGGTTTCCCAATTTTTTGAATTTTTTTGAATTTTTTATGCCCGTTTCAAAATGCGGTCAAAACGGCGGGAATGATCGTTCCTAGCTAGTGGTTGAATCTTGGAATTTTTTTGGTGTTTCTATGATAAAATAGATACTTATGTACCTAGAAATGATTTTTATAAAAAATAAAGAGCAAACTAGAAGGCAGCTACAGTTCAAATTTGACCCGCTTCCAGCTGAATCGACAAAAATTTGTCTTTTTCACGAGAGGTGGATCAAAACTTTTTACACCCAACCATTTGGTCAATTGTGCATTAAATATGGCCTAGTATTTTATAAAAATAATTTGGTCCAATTTTGCAACAATTATTTGGGAGGTCCTTCACAAAAAAACCTCCTTTTGGGCACTCGAAAAATGGAAAATGGTTTTTTCGTCCAAAGAAAATGAAAAGTTCCTTAGGCAACATCATTTTCCATTCCAATATGCACCCTTGTGCACAATATGAGATCATTTAAGCAAACTATGCCATGAATGTGGCCATAAGATTGATCATTTGGCTTGAAAGCCATTGATCTCCACACATGATAGCTCGTTTCTGAGAACACTTTTTTAAAATAATTGTCGTATTACAATTTTGTTATTTTTCCTGGGAACTTGGCCACATATAATGACACAATGCGAAGGTTTCCCAATTTTTTGATTTTTTTTGAATTTTTTATGCCCGTTTCAAAATGCGGTCAAAACGGTGGGAATGACCGTTCCTAGTTAGTGGTTGAATCTTGGAATTTTTTTGGTGTTTCTCTGATAAAATAGATACTTATGTACCTAGAAATGATTTTTGGAAAAAATAAAGAGCAAACTAGAAAGCAGCTACAGTTCAAATTTGATGTGCTCCACACGTGCTATGATTGTGAATTATAAAATTGATGTGCTCCAAATTTGCAACAAATATTTGCTAGATTTTTTTATAAAAATATCATTTTGGACACTCGAAAAATGATTCTCTTACAAAAAACTCATATCTTAGAACACTTTTTTTAATGATATTAACAATATTCAAAGTTTGTTATTTTTACTGAAAAGTAGTTCACATTTGGTGACACAATGCGAAGGTTTTCTATTTCCATATTTTTATAAATTTCTTAGGTAGTCAAATAACAGACATGATTCAAAATCTTATTTTCAATGGATTATGACCAATTTAAATGGTCTTAACATCATCAAAGGGGATACTCTGTTCTGATTGGTCTAAAATCAGCTCACGCGGATCATGGCTTAAGCACCGTCGGATGCGCCCGGATCCGACGGTAGCCCACACCCCCCTCGTCGATCTCACCCCCTCCCGAATCACCTCGTATCCCTCTCAGACTCGTCTACCCACGAAACCCTAGCCCCCTTCTCCCAATCATCGCCGCCGCCCAGATCCAATCCAAGTCAGAGCCCCCGGCCTCCATCTCCATTCCTGCGTGCATCGGCCACCTCCCTCCGGCGGAGCTCGACCCCCAAGCACCGCTGCTCCACCCTCTCCCGCGCCCCTCGATCCCAGATCCCCATCTCCAATTAACCCTCTCCCGCGCCCCTCGATCCCAGATCCCCATCTCGAAGTCACCCTCTCACTCCCTCAGATCTCGATCCGCCACCGCCCACCATCGACGACCCTCACCATAGACGAGATCGAGCTCCTCCCTCCCTCCTGTTCTCCCCTAGCCTGATCCACTCCGAGCCAACCAACCACTCCGTCCTTGGGATTTTGTCGCGCGGCGCCTCGTCTCGCCGGCCCGGCGACCACAGGCAGGCATTCCACGACCAGGATGGCGGCGTGCCCCGCCACAACCACGTACGCGCACGACACTCCACACCTCCCCTCCCTCTCCTGCGGTTCCTAACATATGCGCTCCTCTCCTCTCCTTGGGTGACATGCAGGGCTCGCGTGGGAGCAGCGCATGGCGGAGGCCTCTGGAGGAGAAGCAGGAAGAGCCCGACCGTCCTCGCGCGCCCGCCCATGGCAGGAGCACCACGGCTTGCGCCTCGGAGCTACAACATCTCCTTGGCGACTTCGTCTTCGGCATCCTGCCGGCCACGCTCGTTGGCGTCGACCAGCCTGGGTCGTCGGCTCCTCCGAGCCCGAGGTACGGATTTGGGTCCATTCCTTTTCCTTCTTGAGCAACCTTGGTGAGCCAGCCGAAGCGATGTCGATTCATCCACCTGAACCCGGTTGATTCCGCTCTGTAATGTCTACGTAGCATCGCCTCTGCACCTGCTCTGTTAGTTCCATCGCGTACTGCCTAGGTCGACTTCTTTGTATTGCTTAGCCCTGTCAAGGGAATCAGGCCGCTGTTGTGTACGGACATGTAATCTCTGTGAAATACTAGAGGAAATAGGTTGGTTTAGCCAGTAACACCAGCTCTGGAGTGTGCAGAAATTGCTATGTTTGTCTGATTTGTTGGTTTGTATTTCCATATACGAGTTCAGTTCGGCAGGGGAATGTGGATATGGATATGTGACAAATTCCACCTGCACAGGGGATGTGGATATGTGATGGTGATATGAGGAAATGTGGTTGTAGTATTTTCTGCACAATTTCCTCGTGTCTCCATCACGGCCTCTTTGCAGGTTTAATTTCCTTGAGACTCCCTGTAGCTTCCTTCTGAAGGATGGCAATGTTGCACACATCTTAGAATGAAAGCTGAACCATCCTGAATTTAGAGCAATCTCTGAAGATACAGTGAAAATTATTAGAACAAAGATACATAGCTCCTTACTGGGTTCCCACTTTACTAAATTTCTGTGCTGGTTAATGATAATGCTGCTTCTTTTTCATTGTCTAGACATTTCGGATAGCAGGTTCTCCAGCCAGCCGTATTTTCTTCCAAGAAATATTGAATAACTTGTTTACTTCATTTTTTAAAAACAGATAATACATATTGAATTATTCATATTAATCTAAAATAATAACCAAACAACTATAGGACAGTGGATTACTAGCATGCATGTGTGACTTAGTTTTTGGTGTGTTTTGCTTGCAGGTCATTGTTGTGAAGGCCGCCACGGGAAGGCGTGGGGGACTTGGCACAAGGCCGGTGATCGAATCTATGCTCTCTGCTCCATGGAAAGGCCTAAATTCAGCTTGACAGAGAGCACACAAATGGTTGCATAGTGTGTTTAGGTTGTGGAACTTATAATTAGAAGGTTTAGAAAATGTTAGTCGAGCTAACTGTTCACAATCTGAAGTAACTTTAACTTGGTACAAAATTGGTCTGATATTAGTTTTATATCACAAAAGTAGGGAGGTTCCTACTGCTTATTAGTATCACCTTTGGATTATTACTGCGTTCGGTTCACCATTGTACTGATTATCTTGGCGAGCATTTGTTTAATAACTAGAATACATTGTTTGCTGGGCACTCTATTTACCTTACCTTGCATGTACAATGCACAAGGTCAGTTTGCGTACTATTACAAATGTCTGCGAGGGTCCTTTGTGCTACTAGTGATTTTGATCGATTCTTTGCAAGACAATCACGTACACAGATGCCTAAGCAGCTTAATTGATTGCAGCTTAATTGATTCCGACTATCTGAACAAGTTACTGTTATCCAAATGATTTTGCCTACAATAAGCTATTATTCACCATTGGTTCAGTAGATGTTTATGTAGTAGAAAATTACACTACCAGTGATAGTCTGAATCTAACATGATCAACATCTTACTCCTGTATTTGTCTTGCCCATAGTACTCCTGTATGAGTAGCTGTATACTCCTGTAGTTTTTCCTGCCTGTAGTGCAGAGATGGAGTAGTTTGTCCTGCCTGTGTGATGTTCTTTCCAGCATCTTAGCTGTGTACTCTAATTACTGGAGTATTCTATAGATTTTTTCAATTAAAACTACTCCAGAGATGTTATTTCCAGCATTGACATAATTTATTTTCTTTTGTTAATGGTTACTGCTGATGGTGCAGACTTTCCATGTATGCTCTCACAATCTAAACTAATTTATAGTTTTACTGAAACTGTAGTTTTTGTAGTTTTATTTTGTGTTCTTATAGTTTTACTTAAACTGTAGTTTGGTCCATCTTTACACCAGCTGTAGTTTTCTGAATTTTTGTGCTTGCTATGATGCAGTATGCTTCGACGGGAGCATCTGCGGAGAGGGTCAGGGAGTGGGTCTCAGAGCTCGCTCATCCACTTGGAGGTACGCACCTTGCTAAATCTTGGTGCAACTTATCATCAGATTTTCTTTGAAACTTGGCGTTGATTGGTCTGAAGATGAAACTATAGTACTATACACACGACATGCAGCAGCCACTTATATCAAACAGTGGAGCAGTGCTGCTGTCCTGAATGGAACGACACGATATTCAGCATCGTTGATAAATCGTTGTGTGTATAGCAGGGTTTAATTAGATACTTGGAATTAATGTCTGCGTACATATATAACCGATTGGATTCTGTATGTATGCTTAGATGATTGTTTGGCTCTATATAATTGTTGACATGAATATCTTGACTTTCCAAACAAGTATAGGACTGTGCCTATGCATACAGATTATCCTAACAAAACTGAAAGTAAAAATTGAAGCATGAAATAAGCAATAAGTGGCTGATTTTTATCTGCATGTTAAGCGGAAAGTTGCAGCCAAGGCTTATATATTACAAAATATTGTCTCACATTTGAGCTTCTACCATTATGAGGGACATTGTAATCAATATCCTCACTGCTAATTTACCTCAAGTTTATCGTTTACCGGAAGTTTCAAATTAGAAGAAGTTTCAAATTCTTATGCTGGTTTATGTTCTCTTTGTAGGTTATGAGATATGGTGCTGGAGAGATGCCATTAGCAAACTGGAAGGGCTGCAACCAAATCCAATCGGCAGCATGGCAGTGGTCTCTGAATATTCAGCGATTCCTTTTTTGTTTGGCCTTCTTGTAGGTTTGCACATAAGTGGAAGTTGTAGTGTATATTAGTAGCCGCTGGAGCTGTGATGGTGATCTTTCTTTTGAGTGGCTGTCGTTATGACAATCTTTTAGTTGCTGCTTCTTATGTATAGATAATGTGATGAAGATGTAACTGCAACAGATGATGTATGATTGTACAGTGAAACAAATGTTGCTTTGATAGCAAAATTGAAAAAACTGAATTGTTTCTCTATTGTCCAGTCCTTTGAATTAGCGGGCTGAAAATATTGATGGCCTGGAAGAGGCCTTAGCCCAAACAATAGACAAAAAAAAATTGAAAGAAAAAATGTCTTAAAAAATTTAAAAAGTTAAATGGACCGCAAAAAGGCCGAGGCCCAAAAAATGGAAGAAGCTCAGAAAAAAGGCTGGCCCAAAAGAATAAATGGTTGTTGGGCTTGGCCCATGAACCCAACAAAAAATTGATGAAAAAAACACAAATAGGCTGAATTGTTGGGCTAGGCCCATGTAGAAAATCGAATTGGACCGGGCTGAATCTTGTGCCACATCAGATTGCCACGCTGTATGCCTACGTGGCCTGGGGAGGTTGCTAGTGACCAAAACGCCACAGTAGACATATTTTGGTCATAAACGTCTACGACCATTCCAGAAGAAAGGTCGCTATAGTTAGTTTACGACGGCCAGCTTTTGACCTTATGTTTTTGGTCACAAAAAGGTCACAAATGGAAATTTGTGACCATTCAGTGACCAATAGTGGTGGTCACAAGTTGACATATTTCTTGTAGTGCCAGTGACGATGGAGATCATGACGATGTTTTGGAGATGGGGTCAAAAGCACAAGATGATGATGGCCATATCATCTCACATATTTTGATTGCATGTGATGTTTATCTTTTATGCATCTTATTTTTCTTAGAACAGCGGTAGCATTATAAGATGATCCCTTTACTGTTCTCCCCGAGTGTGCACCGTTGCCAAAGTCCGTTGTTTCAAAGCACCTCGTGATGATTGGGTGTGATAGACTCTACGTTCACATACAATGGGTGTAAGACAGTTTCGCACATGTAGAATACTTGGCTTAAACTTGACGAGCCTAGCATGTACAGACATGGTCTCGGAACACTGGAGACCGAAAGGTCGAACGTGAGTCATATAGTATATATGATCAACATAGAGATGTTCACCATTGATGACTACTGAGGGAGTCCTGGATTAGGGGGTCTCCGGATAGCCGGACTATCTCCATTGGCCGGACGGTTAGACTATGAAGATACAAGATTGAAGACTTCGTCTCGTGTCCGGATGGGACTCTACTTGGCGTGGAAGGCAAGCTAGGCAATACGGATATGGATATCTCCTCCTTTGTAACCGACCTTGTGTAACCCTAACCCTCTCCGATGTCTATATAAACCGAAGGGTTTTAGTTCGTAGGACAACAATCACAACATACAATCATACCATAGGCTAGCTTCTAGGGTTTAGCCTCTCTGATCTCGTGGTAGATCTACTCTTGTACTACCGATATTATCAATATTAATCAAGCAGGACGTAGGGTTTTACCTCCATCAAGAGGGCCCGAACCTGGGTAAAACATCGTGTCCCCTGCCTCCTGTTACCATCCGGCCTAGACGCACAGTTCGGGACCCCCTACCCGAGATCCGTCGGTTTTGACACCGACATTTGTGCTTTCATTGAGAGTTCCTCTGTGGCGTCGCCGTTAGGCTTGCTGGCTCCTACTATCATCGATAGCGATGCGGTCCAGGGTGAAACTTTTATCCCCGGACAGATCTTCGTATTCGGCGGCTTTGCACTGCGGGCTAATTCGCTTGGCCTTCTGGAGCAGATTGAAAGCTACGCCCCTGGCCGTCAGGTCAGATTTGGAAGTTTGAACTACATGGCCGACATCTGCGAAAACTTGATCTTCGATGGATTCGAGGCACATGTTGACGCTCAAAATTGGCACAGTCATAAAATTAGCATAGGTTATATCAAGAACAATTCAAACTTATGATTGGAAGTCACCTTGGAATGTCTCTCTTCGAGAAGATCAAGATGGATATCAAGATAGTCTAAAACGGAGCTCGGACTCAAAAGTTATGACAAGTTCAGAGATGCTCATGTTGACACCAGAGTAAAGAAAGGCATAAAACTCAATCAAGATGGCCTCTGGTGGAATCTGTTTCAACATGAGAGTTGTGCGTCTCGTCGAAACGATTGATTTTGATATAAAAATCGTCTTAATCCGAGTTCGTATGCAACCTGTGGAGGCAAAACAAGGTCAGAAACAAAAGCTGCAGAGTCATTTCGGACCGACCGAGTTGATTTGATCGTGAGACCGAGTTTGTCCGAAAATTTACTAGAGAGTTGGCAATGTTGACTCGGTAGGACCAAAGCAAACTAATCGGTAAGACCGAGATTGATCCAAAAAGTTACAGAAAGTTGACCACGTTCACTCGGTGGGACCGAAGCAAACCAATCGGTGAGACCGAGATTGATCCGAAAATTGCCAAAGATTCCTATGCGAGTTAGGTTAGGGTTTTTGATGTTTTGGACGGAATTTTTAGTCCTTTTCTTGTACGGGAAGTCCAGCCGCCTCTTATATATGTTGGGGGTGACGGCTGACTGAAACAACACACAATCGAACAAATCTATCTACATCTTTTACCTTTACTTTTCCTTCTCCCTTGTTCTTCTTCTTCCTCGTTCTTCGTTCGTTCTTCTTCATTGTAGGGCGGCGAACCTCGAGGCCCTAGGGGCGATCAGGTCGACCTAGGGCAGCCCATAGTCGCTACGCGCCCTGACGGGGTCCCTCCCGGGCGTGTGGGGTTTCGGGTCCTCAAAAGCGCCCGCCGGATTGTCTTGCGTACCGCGCTTCCGGCAGGTCTCCTTCGACATGAACTGTGGTGCATCACCCCCGGCGTCGAGGGTACACGATGACGTGTTCGTGTGCGAACACACTTTTTGGCGACTCCGCTGGGGACGAAGCTTTGAACGGTCTCCGGCCCGTTCTTGCTACGAAGAGATCGTCATCTAGGGTTTGCAATCTACAAAGGTAATATGAATACCCAATTCACATATGTAGATGCAAATAATGCG
This sequence comes from Triticum aestivum, assembly GCF_018294505.1. Lineage (NCBI taxonomy): Eukaryota > Viridiplantae > Streptophyta > Magnoliopsida > Poales > Poaceae > Triticum > Triticum aestivum. Next base: position 595,985,252 of record NC_057794.1, read on the forward strand.
TATGTTGTTGCTAGATCATCTAATGAGCATAATGTATCGGCTAGCCCTATATTTATCAATCATGCATCTAATTATGTGCAAGGGCCGATGCAACAAAATCTCCATGATTCTATTTCATATAATTCTAGCAACATGCAACATATGTATCCCAACCCTCATGCATCGGCAACCCCACAAATCCATATGCCGATGAACAACATGATGGGTTCGGTTAATCGATTTGAAACACCTGATGTTAAAATTTCCAATAGCATAGAAGAGAGTGTTTCACCTTTTTATTCATCGGCAACTAATTTGCAGTATGTGAATCCAAACGTGCCGGTGGATAGGGGAATTGGCCATGTTACTACTAGTTATTTGGCCAATTACCCTCAAACATCATATGCTACACCTAATGCTACTAATTTTTTGGCACCATACGCAACTGTTGATGTCCATAATTCGGCTCCGCACCTTCATGGTCATGGCCGAATAAGTGAAACTTCTGCAGGAGCACAAATGCCTTCACCTACTACCGTGGCATATCATGTACCCCCTACACAATTACAGAATTTCAGCAACATCTCATTGCCGAAAGAGTCTAAAAGCATCGGGGGGCAACCATATCCAGACTGGGTGGTTGAGAACAAGCTTACATTCTCTTGGGATTTGTGCAACTCCATTCGACAGGAACTAATAGAAGGAGGGAAGCCTCATGATTTTGCTGCAGTAAAAGCTAGAGTTGTGCAAATGATGCAGTCGCCCAGTGTTGTACCATCTAGTGTACCCCCTAAACAATTGCAAAGTTTCGGCACCTCATTGCCGGAAAAGTCTGAAAGTATTGGGGGGCAATTTCATGAGGAGTGGATGGAAATTGAGATGAAAAGGTTCAAAGCTCGCTAGGCTGAGATGTGGGCTAAAATTAGACAAGAGCGAGAAGCCTTGCAAATTCAAAAAGATAAAGATATTGATTCGGGTAACAAAGAAAATCCAGTTATTGAAAAAGCCGAATCAAGTAGTATATATTCTGAGTCCATCAAATCCAAAGAAGCAAGCATTATTGAGAAAGGGCATGGCAAGCGTAGGAAAACAGCGGTGCTTGATTTTTCTGAAGTTAGCGGAACCTACTTCCTGCCCTATGAGTTTCGTGCCATAGAAATTGACAAGCCTCTAGGACAAGAGCAAGTAGCTGAACAAAGTTTGGCTGACAAGGATCTTCAAAGTAATGTTGCATGGAATCAAGAAAAATATGATGATAAGGCGTTGGGGAGCCATCCAAAGATAGATCAAGATATTGTTCAAGTCACACCACCATCATGCTCTCCCAACAAATTTGAAAAAGTATGCCTAGCAAGTAATTTTCCTATTTCTAGATTTGGTCGCAACTTCATAGTTGATGCATCTATTAGAAAAATCCTCATAAGTAATTTTGAAAGACCAATGAAGAAGGGTTATTTACTTGTTAGCAACAAAATTGTTATTGAGCATATCGGTCAACCCATTGTGCCATTCAGAAAGACCGATAGCGAAAAATTATTGCAGCCAAGGCTTTCCCCGTTGCTTTATCTAAAGCTCATATCTAATTGGGTAGCTTTGCTTATTTCTTACTTGGCTTACACTTGGTCTCAATTGAGACATGTATGTTTTAACTATTTTTGTTTCAGAAATTTAAAGCCAAGGTTAAAATCTTTTGAGCAAACCGATGCCAGTATAGTTTCTTATCCAAAGACATCGGAGGTAGAGTGAAAAACACAATGCATAGTCGAATGGGGTGATGCAAAATCTGAATCATTCATTTGCTTAACTCCAAAGCCGTTCTCACAACAAGATCGGCTAGAGAATAAAAAATTTACCTTCAGTTCAAGCATGTGTGATCAAATATTTGATTTATTATTGAGAAATAATTATATTAGAATTCTTGACCACCATGTTGAGCCATCTGTCCAGGTACGAATGTATTATAAGTTGCATGATTCGTCCAAGCATAATTTTGAGGATTGCAAGATGTTCCGTCAAATAGTTAAATCAGCAATTGATAAAGGACGATTAAAATTTGTTGAGACACCAACAGATGACGAGTCTATTCGAATTGGTCCTGATGGCAAAAGGTTTTTGCATCGGCTGCTTCAAGCCGATCCATTTAAAGAGAAGGTAAAAACTACAGGTGATGGGATTGAGCTTTCAAGTAATCAAGTTGTTGAAGAGCATAATGAACATAATCTTGAGGGCGAGAATTCCATCGAAACTACAATGAAGACGCCAAAGACTGGGGGGCACCAAGCAAATCCAATGATCGACGAAAGCAAATCAAAAGAAAACAAAGGCCGAAATAAGCGCAAGTATAAGAGATCAAAAATCGCCTTTGCTGAACTATTGGATAAATACCGAAAGAAGAGTGATGAGAAGAATGCTTGTCGGCCCAATCCTGGAAAGAAACAAAGATCACCCCCAAGGCGCAAATATGAGGATTGGTATTGGCAAAGTGAGTATTTTAATGCAACATATTCATATCCTTATTTTAAGCCACCAATGCCAATGTCGTGGATGCCTCCCTATGCTCATATAGATCCATATCCATCATGGGACATGTATGATACAAGGGCACATTCTCCATCTTATTTTAGATCATCTCACCAATATTATGCAGCTCCGAGAAGATCAACATTTGAACAATCACATGTTAAAGACCGCTTCAGTCATAAGAAATTGGTCCAGAGCTCAAGGAAGAAGAAAGAGGTGGTCAAGCAAGTTTACCGTGTTAAAAGAGATGGTCGTAAGAGTGCAACTTCAGATTTGATCTCAAATGAAAAAGAGCCAATTAATGTGTTGACATTGGCTACTAAAGACAATGAGACAAAGCAACCAATTATTGAGAGTCGAAGTGCCAAATCTGAAGAAAAGAAGTTGAGAGTGCACAAGGCCAAAAAGGAATTGTCATTGGTCAAAACAGAATCACGGCCGAGATGCCCACTCATCTTATCCTATTGGCAAAAGAGGGAACTACAAAAACTTAGTGCACATGAACTTGAAGAAAGGAACATGGCATGGGTTCCCAAAGGAAGTGCTCAAAATAAGAATTATGTGAAAGCATCCATTACACGACGTGCGGCAAAGATGAAGAAGGAAAAGAGTGAAAACTATGAAGGACCAAGCCGAAGGTTTCAACATCTTCGTTCCACACATTATCCATATTCTTCAACTATGTCATTGATGCCTATGCCATGGAATTCGTCATCAGGTATGATTGGTTACCCTCAATGGACTTATTATAATCCATGGATGCAATATAATTTCTTACATCATGAAAGGGTATTGCCAAATAACTATACATTTGATTAGCTACAAGTTTGTTGCTGATCCAAAGGGCCGAAATACTTGATTTGTCATTTCATTTGTTTATTTCGGCTATATGTGCTTTGAATGAAGTTTACATAGTAATGGACGATATATACTTACCGTCCTAAGAAGATGCAGAATGGACGACGGAGTGTTGACATCGTCCTTAGAACCAACATGGTACAAGTTATTTTTTGGCACGCTAGCTATGCCGAAAAACAGGGGGGCATGTGTTGACGCTCAAAATTGGCATAGTCATAAAATTAGCATAGGTTATATCAAGAAAAATTCAAACTTATGATTGGAAGTCACCTTGGAATGTCTCTCTTCGAGAAGATCAAGATGGATATCAAGATAGTCTAAAACGGAGCTCGGACTCAAAAGTTATGACAAGTTCAGAGATGCTCATGTTGACACCAGAGTAAAGAAAGGCATAAAACTCAATCAAGATGGCCGCTGGTGGAATCTGTTTCAACATGAAAGTTGTGCGTCTCGTCGAAACGATTGATTTTGATATAAAAATCGTCTTAATCCGAGTTCGTATGCAACCTGTGGAGGCAAAACAAGGTCAGAAACAAAAGCTGCAGAGTCATTTCGGACCGACCGAGTTGATTTGATCGGTGAGACCGAGTTTGTCCGAAAATTTACTAGAGAGTTGGCAATGTTGACTCGGTAGGACCGAAGCAAACTAATCGGTAAGACCGAGATTGATCCAGAAAGTTACAGAAAGTTGACCACGTTCACTCGGTGGGACCGAAGCAAACCAATCGGTGAGATCGAGATTGATCCGGAAATTGCCAAAGATTCCTATCTGAGTTAGGTTAGGGTTTTTGATGTTTTGGACGGAATTTTTAGTCCTTTTCTTGTACAGGAAGTCCAGCCGCCTCTTATATATGTTGGGGGTGACGGCCGATTGAAACAACACACAATCGAACAAATCTATCTACATCTTTTACCTTTACTTTTCCTTCTCCCTTGTTCTTCTTCTTCCTCGTTCTTCGTTCGTTCTTCTTCATTGTAGGGCGGCGAACCTCGAGGCCCTAGGGGCGATCAGGTCGACCTAGGGCAGCCCATAGCCGCTACGCGCCCTGACGGGGTCCCTCCCGGGTGTGTGGGGTTTCAGGTCCTCAAAAGCGCTCGCCGGATTGTCTTGCGTACCGCGCTTCCGGCAGGTCTCCTTTGACGTGAGCTGCGGTGCATCACCCCCGGTGTCGAGGGTACACGGTGACGTGTTCGTGTGCGAATAGTACAGCCGAGCGCGCCGCACTATCACGATGGGTATGACCTAGCTCTGCCGCCGAACAGTACCCCAGAGGCCGCGCCCGCATCAGCTCCGACCCTTAGCTCGGAGCCAACTGAGCCAATCGAGGACGGGTGGTTAGACACCGCCTTAGGGGCTGCAGTCTCAACGGCGATCGAGCCAAACACCAGCATAATCCTCTGCGCAGCCCGTGACTCCAAGGTGTCGGACTCTTTTTCTGACTCCGAACCGCCCGCGCCCCTGCCAATCGAATCCGATTGGGCGCCGACCATGGAATTCACCGCCGCGGATATCTTTCAGCACTCGCCCTTCGGCGACATTCTGAATTCACTAAGGTCTCTCTCTTTGTCAGGAGAGCCCTGGCCGGATTATGGCCAACAGGATTGGGATGCGGACGACGAAGGAATTTGACGCCCACCCACCACCCACTTAATAGCCACTGTCGACGACTCAACCGACATGCTCGACTTCGACTCCGAAGACATCGACGGTATGGATGACGATGCGGGAGGCGAAGAGGAACCACCGCCCACAGAGCGCTGGATGACCACCTCATCATATGACGTATACATGGTGGACACACCAAAAGAAGACGATGACGAGGAACAGAAGGACGCACCGAAGGCTTGTTCCCTCGAGAAACAGTCAAAGCGGCGGCGCAAGCGCCGCCCCAAATCCCGCCTCGGCAGAAATAAAGATCATACAGACCCAGCGTTGGAGCAGGGCGAACCACTGCCGAACCACAGCAATACGGAGAATCAAACCGAACAAACCAATTCTATCAAAGGTAATAGTCCGGATGACATAACGCCGGACAGGCACCCGGAGCAGCAGAATGCCCGTCAAAGGCTTGTTGCCACCATGAGGAGTCTGAAAAAGCAGAAGCAGAGGCTCAAGGCTGCGCAGGACACACTCCAAATCAGATGGAGCAAAGTACTCAACACAGTAGTGAAGTACGGCGGCAATCGCCCAACCAAGAGCTACCCAAAGCGGAAGTTGCTACCTGAATTCGATGAGGAGGCCTCAGACCCCCCACAACCAAAAATAAAAACGGCCAGCTGGCCGGATAGACGACCTCACGGCCAACATAGAGCGGCAAACAACGCCACCCACAAGCCAATACGCGACCCACGCGAGGGCTCGCACCAAAAGGACAGTGCAACTAGATCCATCTATGGACCATGCAAGCGTGCCCCAGCATATGATGTAACACAACAAACATCCAAACAACACGGTACACCCAGATACAGGGGTGCCGCACACCCCCTATGTTTCACCGACGAGGTGCTGGACCATGAATTTCCAAAGGGATTCAAACCCGTAAACATAGAGGCATACGACGGAACAACAGACCCTGGGGTCTGGATTGAGGACTATATCCTCCATATCCATATGGCTCAAGGAGAAGATCTCCACGCCATCAAGTACTTACCCCTCAAGCTCAAAGGGCCAGCTCGTCACTAGCTTAAAAGCCTCCCCGAAAACTCCATTGGAAGCTGGGAAGAGCTCGAAGATGCTTTTCAGACAAATTTTCAAGGGACTTATGTCCGACCTCCGGACGCGGACGATTTGAGTCATATAACTCAACAGCCCGGAGAGTCAGGACGAAAACTTTGGTACATGTTTCTTACTAAAAAGAACCAGATTGTCGACTGTCCGGAAGCCGAAGCATTGGCAGCTTTTAAGCATAGTGTCCATGACGAATGGCTTGCCAGACACCTCGGCCAAGAAAAGCCGAGAACAAAGGCAGCATTAACAAGCCTCATGACCCGCTTTTGCGCGGGTGAGGACAGCTGGGTAGCCAGATGCAACACCAGCGACCCCAGTACATCTGAAGTTAGAGATGGAAACGGGAAATCATGGTGCAACAGCAATAACAAACGCCGGAATAAAGAAGACAACACGAAGAGCATGAAAGTAAACGCCGGATTCAAAAGCTCTCGGCCAGGTCAGCAAAAGCCGCCCTCTAAAGGCGCCAGAGATGAACTGTCCAGCCTAAACAAAATTCTGGACCAAATATGTTAGATCCATAGCACCCCTGGTAAACCCACTAATCATACTCACAGATAATGTTGGGTCTTTAAGCAGTCCGGCAAGCTCAACGCCGTACACAAGGGGGAGGATGCACCAAGTGAAGACGAGGATGAGCCTCTCAAGCAAGACACTGAGGAACAAAAGAAATTTCCACCAGAAGTCAAAACAGTAAACGTGTTACACGTGATCAAGGGGAGAAACAAAACGGCACTCCCAGGAAAATATGCCCAAGGGCCTATCACCGCAGAGCCCTGCCACTAGTCGTCTCAACCAATCACTTTCGACCATCATGATTACTCAGCAAGTATCCGGCGTGTAGGATGGGCTGCCCTGGTATTAGACCCAATAATCGACGGATACCACTTCACACGAGTCCTGATGGACGGTGGCAGCAGTCTCAACCTGATATACCAGGATAAAATCTGTGAAATGGGGATAGACCCAACGAAAATTTGCCATAGCAATACTACCTTTATAGGGGTAACGCCAGGCCTAGGGGCTCATTGCACGAGCTCCCTGCTACTAAAGGTTATATTCGGCTTCCTTGATAACTTCCGTAGCGAACATTTAACCTTCCACATCGCTCCGTTCCAAAGCGGCTATCAAGCACTACTTGGACGCGAAGCTTTTACTCGCTTTAATGCAATACCACATTACGCTTCCCTGACGCTCAAGATGCCCAGTCCACGCGGCATCATTATAGTGAACGGAAGTATTAAGCGATCTTTGCACGCCGAAGAGAATGCGACTGCCTTGGCAGCTCCTCACCAACTAAAGCATTTGATAGGTCGTCAAGGCCACAGACGCGGTTAGACGAGTCCGGCACTGCTATATGTAATTTGTGCCGGATGGATGGCCACACCCCTATTACAAATACAAGGGGCTCAACACGCACCGAGAAATGATCATCGTGCTACACCCGTCCAGGATACGGCACAACGGAAACACAAGTGCAGATGTGCAGCAGGGACCCGTTCCAAGGATTCGTTTTAGATTAAGACCCTGTGTAAACCTTCTTTACTGTCTCTTGTTGATACACATCCACCGAATTCTCAGCACAATTGGGAAGGATGCTGATGTCTTGGCATGTCGCCGTGTCAGAATAATGCACGTACCTAGACACAAGGGGCTTCTTACAAAGGGCACTATTTAGGCCCGGTTTATACAATAAAGACTGAATACCTTAGGGAGTGTTCGGCGTCGCGAGTTTGGCCTTATATGCATCACCTCCGAATCATTGTCTTTGGTCAAATGTTGGGTTTGCCCGGCTCCTGTGTTCTGGTGCCTTACGATCCGCTTTATCGGCTAAGGCAGCACCAGGAGAACTACTGCGATTGTGCCCTGGTTCATCCGGACGAGCACCTCAGTAGAGAAAGCCGAAAACTGACTTTCATGATATAGCGTGAGACTAGTCAACCACTCGATGACCTATCGGAATGTTAGAATTCCTCCTCCTTAACAAAGGGCCGTTTTCCTGCCAGGCATGTACGCACCCCGAGCTCGGGAGAGTGCGGAGCCACCAGGGGCTATCTAGTAGCCCCACTGTCAAACTCCTATGGCTAAGTGAAAGTGCTAAAGCATTATAGTCCGGTTGCCTCGCTCGCTCCGCTATCACCTCCTTAATAGGACCAAGACGTTGGGTTAAGTGTGAACACGAGTTTTTTGCGAGCACCTCCGCATTATATGCGTGGGGGTTGAAGCCGACGACTGCAATCTTTCAGGTTATATACATATATACACAAACGGCCACACATGAGCATCACATTACTTTCCGGCAAAAGTATAAATACAGCCTTACTATATTTCATAAAAACATTGTGTTTACAATGGGAATACATGTCATTCAAACATAATATTCTTCGAGCACTGGGACTCCATCAAACGAGCACCCTCAAGAACCTCTTCAAAATAGTGCTCGGCAGCTACTCGGCCTATGGCCGAACCTTGCGCCACAATAGTGGTAGCATCCATCTCCGCCTAGTATGCCTTGACACTGGCAAAGGCCATCCGCAAGCCTTCTATGGACGCCAACCTCTTCATCGTGTTGATACGCGGCACCGCACCAAGGAACTATTCCACTAAGCTGAAATAGTTGTTTGGCTTCGGCTTCTCCGGCCACAAATGATCTACAACAGACCTCATGGCGAGTTTGGACAACCTATTAAGTTCGGCCCATTCGGCTAGCTGATCAGTCAAGGGAAGCGGACGCTCTGGAACGTTGAATTGCGACCAGAATAGCTTGTCCACTTCACGGTCTGATTGATCTTGGAAGTATTCGACCGCATCGACAGTGCTCGCCGCCAAGTCCATATATGCGTCTGCTGAACTCCACAGCCGATCCAGAGGGGCATACCGAGGATCTCCGAACTTCCTCCACAGCAGAAAGGGCTTCCCAGCCGCAATATCCCCGGCTTCGCGCAGCTCCTCCTTCTTCGCCCTCATAGCAGAGCGGCTGTCTTTGGTCACCATAGTGGCCTTTTCAAGGTCCGCTCCCTTCACTCGGTTTTCTTCTTCAAGGAACTGGAAACGGTCGGCAGTGCCTTTTAATTCTACGGCCATCTTGGCCATCTTTTTTTTGCTTTCGCAATGGGCGGCCTTCTCGGCTCTTAACTCTTAGGCCGCCTTCAAAGTAGCCGCATTACTAACCCTCGCTTGTTCCTTGGCTCGGGCGAGTTCCGCCCGAAGGGTCTCCACGGTGGCAGCTTCGTCTGCAGTCACAACATATTAAAGATACTGACATCATGCTGCTCTTATTGTGTGACATTCACCAGAAAACATTACTTACCCTGTGATTCATCAAGCCGCTTGTTAACAAGCTCGATGTTGGTGTCTGCCACATCCAGTTGCCGTTTTAATTCGGCAAACTCACTAGTCCGGCTAGCCACCGGAGCTTCCACCAACTGCACATAAAGGCAGTCTGGTTATTGCCTGGGACTATGATCCTCTGTTCGCCGCTGTTCTCGACGACAACCAGAGTCTCAGGGGCTACTATCTACACAGGGCACACCTAACATGTGCGGTACTATCACATATTATTTCACGTACCTCAAAGCCTGTCAGTAGACTCATAAAGGCTTCATGTAATACGCTTTCGGCGGACGAAATTCTTTCCATCACCATACCCATCAGCGTACGGTGTTCTTCTGAGATGGCTGCTCGCCCCAACAGCTCCCTTAGAACGTCCGACCGCATACCTGATGGTGCCGGACTCTTTTGTTTGCTCTCTTCGAGAGCCGGACGCTAGGGACTTCGAGGATCTATGGGATTATCTTCTGGCCTCACCGGGTCCGGAGAGGCCCTCCGTGACGACACTTCGGGGTCGCCCGCTTCTTGAGCGGAGGAGTCCGGGGGAGGCGTTTCGCTCTCCATCATCTCCGGAAGAAGATCCCCCGAAGACGAGCTCAACTGAGAAGGGCTATGACCCGAACTACAAGATATATGCGGCGGTTATTTTCTCAGAAGAAAGATAGTATACCTCCACTATTAAAGTATTTTTTTGGATCACTTATGACTCGTTGGAGGGCTGATCCTCCCGCGGACTTTGTGCGGCAAGAGCACCCCCCGAGGCAGGACCCTCTGTTGGAGACTTCTTCTCTCGTTTGGAGGCCCCGGCTTTCGGATCCTCGGAAGCAGTCCTCTTCCTCCCCCGGTTATCCTCCTTTAAGGAGGCGTTCATTCCCTTGGTTGAAACTGGCAGCGATGGGGGCCCGCTTCCACCCATGTTATTCTCCCCTGTATCTTCCTTCGAGGGCTCCGGGCAAGGTGCGAGCTCGAGCATCTTTTCCAATACCGGATTTTCCAAACCCTCAGGGAGGGGGGCCGAACACCGAATCATCTTCGCCTTTGTTAGCCAGTCCTGGTCAAAGAGCGATCTCTTAGAAATAACTTCATGATGAATAAAAGGCGGTGTGTTCAGCTAGAGGATTTCTTACTTGTTCGGCGGTGCGGTTACTGCTCAGGCCCACATCCTCAGTTGTATCCGGACACTCTATTTGAGGTCCGAAGAATGACTTGTAAATATCCTCGTGCGTCAGGCCGAGGAAACTTTGAATGGCACGCGGTCCTTCTGGGTTGAACTCCCACAAGCGAAGGGGCCGGCGTTTGCAAGGCTGGACTTGACGAACCAACATAACTTGTATTACCACTACCAAATCAAAATCTCCCTCGAAGAGATCTCGAATGCGGCTTTGCAGTATCGACACGTCCTTGGCTGGTCCCTAGCTCAGACCTCTGCTAATCCATGACTAGTCGTGGTGGGGGGCCTGAGCGGTAAGCGAGGGCAGCCGCCCACTTGGCACTTCTGGGAGCTGTGACGTAAAACCACTCCTGGTACCATAATTCGGACACCTCTGGAAAGGAACCTTTCGGCCATGGAGCTCCTGCCATCTTGCCTATTGATGCACCTCCGCACGCTGCATGTTGCCCCTCGATCATCTTCAGCTTCACTTCAAAGGTCTTGACCCACAGGCCGAAGTGAGGGGTAATGCGGAGGAAGGCCTCACACACGACAATAAATGTCGAGATGTGGAGAAAGGAGTCCGGATCTAGATCATGGAAATCTAGCCTGTAATAGAACATCAAACCCCTGATTAAGGGATCCAGAGTGAGGCCTAGGCCTCGGAGGAAGTGGGAGACAAACACGACGTTCTCGTTAGGTTCGGGAGTAGGGACGACCTGCCCTCGAGCAGGAAGCCGATGCGAAACCTCGGCGGTCAGGTATCTGGCCTCCCTCAACTTCTTGATGTCCTCTTCCGTCACGGAGGAGGCATTCATCGGCCTTGAAGGCTGGATCCGGACATGATTGAAGATCCGGAGCACCTAACCTGGGCTTTGGGTGTTGGAACTCGAGGCGGGGGAAGGGTTCGATTGAGCACGGGAGGAAGAAAGCGAAAACCTTGTCCCTTTATAAAGAGGGTGAATATCAAGCGTCACTACAAGAAATATGTCAACTTATGACCTTCTGTCAGTGACCCTCGAAGAATTGGTCATAAATTTATGACCATTTTAGACCAATTGGTCAAAACCTGTTCAGGGGGCTCCAAACCCTAAACCATTGCGACCATTTTGGTTAGAAAGGTCATAATTTCCTTACATGAAATGGTCACAAAGCAAACAGTGCTAGTCCGCTGCCTTATTTCTAGTTGTTAATGACCAATATAGATGGTCATAGCCTTGTAGATTGTGGTGGGTTGTGATGACTAGGCGCCATCTCATCAGTTTTGCCTATGTGTCATGTCCATGTGGCAGTTTTTGCCCTAGGTTGTGAAGCAACCTATATTTCTATCATTCCCAAAATTGCCAAAAAAATCTCATAAATTCTTTGGGGCATATCTTCATCAAATATGTAAAAATCCTTCCTTGCCTAGTTCAAAACTAATTCAACAATATTCATTTTCCTATTCTGTTCACAACAACACTTTATGAAGGAAGTGCTATTTATATATTCTTGATTGCCCTCGGAATTTTTGGGCACTCTTTCCTATCCAAATCATTACCGCATGACAAAATTCAGCTCCATTTGCCTAGCAAATCTTCCTCGGCAAATTTCCAAAGTTTTTGTCCACCTAGAAGCATTGTGAAGGAAGTATCGTTTTTATATCTCTAAATGACATGAAATTTATACAGTTCCTTCATATGCCCAAATTATCACCCTCCTCCAAATTGCAGCTCAGTCAAATCATCTATGTGAGCCCAGGTTCAATTTATATTTTATGGCCAAATTGGCAAGTTGCAAAGCAAGTGTTATATAGACCCCTCCTATACCCTCAAACTTTTCGGGCACTCTTCCATACCCAAATTATTGCCACATGATAATATTCAGCTCAATTTTCCTAGTAAATCTTTCTCAGGAAATTTCCAAAGTTTCTACCTCGAGAGAAGCTTTGTGAAGTAATTACTAGCTAGGCTTACCCAAATGATCTGAAAATTTACCAGCGCATGACCATACCTATGTAACTTACCTACGCAAATTTTTAGCTCATTTCATTCATCCAACCTCTCTTACTAGTTTTCCCAAGTTTTTGTCCATAGAAGAGCATTGTGAAGGAAGTACTACTTTGGCATGTCAAAATGATATGAATTTTCTACAATGCTTTCCTATGCCCAAATAACCATCCTCCACCAAATTTCAGCTCAATCCATTCATTATTTTGAGCCGAGCTTCAACATTCGTATTTATGTCCAATGTGGTACTTTGCAAAGCAAGTACCACCTAGGGTCCTCCTTTTGAGCTGAAAATTTGTGAATACATTCTCCTTAGTAGATGATCATCCTCGGCCAAAACTCACGCCCATTGGCCATGTGCATTTCCCATACCGCTAATCAAAGACTTGGCTGCTTATTCATGTTTGAGCATCGATCGGTCTCCTCGTGAGAATATTATGTTGTGATTTTCTTCCTAACACCTACCTGGGGAGTGCCCAACCCACTAGACATGCCTAGGCCGCCTAGAACACATGGCAACGCCATGGCCACGTGGTGACCACGCGGCGGGCATGCGAGTTTACGCGCTCTAGAGTTGGGGCCCTCGGCCACCGCCCAAACCTCGACGTATCGCCACCAAACCATGTATTTATGATTAAATAGGTACTTATGTAACTAGAAATGATTTTTGGACAAAATAAATAGCAAACTATGAGGCAACTGCAGTTCAAATTTGACCCGCTTCCTGCTGAATCAACGGGAATTTGTCTTTTTCACCAGAGGTGGATCAAAAATTTTGACACCCAACCATTTTGTCAATTGTGCATTAAATATGGCCTAGTATTTTATAAAATTGATTAGGTCCAATTTTGCAACAAATATATGGTAGGTCCTTCACAAAAAAACTCATTTCAGGCACTCGGAAAATGGAAAATGGTTTTTTCGTCCAAAGAAAATGAAAACTTCCTTAGGCAACATTGTTTGCCATTTCAATATGCACCCTTGTGCACAATAGGAGATCATTTGAACAAACTATGCCATGAATGTGGGCATAGGATTGATCATTTGGCTTGAAAGCCATGAATCTTCACGCATGATAGCTCATTTCTGATAACACTTTTTTAAAAGAATTGCCGTATTACAAGTTTATTATTTTTCATGGTAACTTGGTCATATATAATGACACAATGCGAAGGATTTCCAATTTTTTGATTTTTTTGAATTTGTTATGCCCGTTTCAATATGCGGTCAAAACGGTGGGAATGACCGTTCCTAGCTAGTGGTTGAATCTTGGAATTTTTTTGGTGTTTCTATGATTAAATATATACTTATGTACCTAGAAATGAGTTTTGGAAAAAATAAAGAGCAAACTACAAGGCAGCTACAGTTCAAATTTGACCCACTTCCAACTAAATCGGCGGAAGTTTGTCTTTTTCACCAGAGGTGGATCAAAACTTTTGACACCCAACCATTTGGTCAATTGTGCATTAAATATGTCCTAGTATTTTATAAAATTGATTTGGTCCTATTTTGCAACAATTATTTGGGAGGTCCTTCACAAAAAACCCTCCTTTTGGGCACTCGAAAAATGAAAAATGGTTTTTTCGTCCAAAGAAAATGAAAACTTCCTTAGGCAACATTGTTTGCCATTCCAATATGCACCCTTGTGCACAATATGAGATAATTTGAACAAACTATGCCATGAATGTGGGCATAGGATTGATCATTTGGCTTGAAAGCCATGAATCTTCACGCATGATAGCTCATTTCTGATAACACTTTTTTAAAAGAATTGCCGTATTACAAGTTTATTATTTTTCCTGGTAACTTGGTCATATATAATGACACAATGCGACGGTTTTCCAATTTTTTGATTTTTTTTGAATTTGTTATGCCCGTTTCAAAATACGGTCAAAACGGCGGGAATGACCGTTCCTAGCTAGTGGTTGAATCTTGGAATTTTTTTGGTGTTTCTCTGACTAAATATATACTTATGTACCTAGAAATGAGTTTTGGAAAAAATAAAGAGCAAACTACAAGGCAGCTACAGTTCAAATTTGACCCACTTCCAACTGAATCGGCGGAAGTTTGTCTTTTTCACCAGAGGTGGATAGAAACTTTTGACACCCAACCATTTGGTCAATTGTGCATTAAATATGTCCTAGTATTTTATAAAATTGATTTGGTCCAATTTTGCAACAATTATTTGGGAGGTCCTTCACAAAAAACCCTCCTTTTGGGCACTCGAAAAATGAAAAATGGTTTTTCGTCCAAAGAAAATGAAAACTTCCTTAGGCAACATTGTTTGGCATTCCAATATGCACCCTTGTGCACAATATGAGATAATTTGAACAAACTATGCCATGAATGTGGGCATAGGATTGATCATTTGGCTTGAAAGCCATGAATCTTCACGCATGATAGCTCATTTCTGATAACACTTTTTTAAAAGAATTGCCGTATTACAAGTTTATTATTTTTCCTGGTAACTTGGTCATATATAATGACACAATGCGAAGGTTTTCCATTTTTTGATTTTTTTTGAATTTGTTATGCCCGTTTCAAAATGCGGTCAAAACGGCGGGAATGACCGTTCCTAGCTAGTGGTTGAATCTTGGATTTTTTTGGTGTTTCTCTGATTAAATATATACTTATGTACCTAGAAATGATTTTTAGAAAAAATAAAGAGCAAACTAGAAGGCAGCTACAGTTCAAATTTGACCCACTTCTAGCTGAATCGGCGGAAGTTTGTCTTTTTCACCAGAGGTGGATCAAAACTTTTGACACCCAACCATTTGGTCAATTGTGCATTAAATATGTCCTAGTATTTTATAAAATTGATTTGGTCCAATTTTGCAACAATTATTTGGGAGGTCCTTCACAAAAAACCCTCCTTTTGGGCACTCAAAAAATGAAAAATGGTTTTTTCGTCCAAAGAAAATGAAAACTTCCTTAGGCAACATTGTTTGCCATTCCAATATGCACCCTTGTGCACAATAGGAGATCACTTTTTGAATTTTTCATGTGAAAAAGTAGAAAAAAAGAATGCTCAGGGATTCTTTTTTGAAACATAAATTGTCTTTTTGATGAGAGGTGAATCAAAAGCATTTTACATTTTAAGATTTGGTCAATTGTACATAAAATGTTGTCTTATAGTTTTGGAAAATGGTGTGGTGCCATTTTGAAATAAATATTTGGTAGATTCTTCACAAAAAAGAATTTTGTCACTCCGAAAATAGAAAATGATTTTCCCCTAAAAACTTATTTCTCATAACACTTTTTAAAGATATTTGTCTTATTCCAATTCCAAGTTTGTTAGTTTTCCTAAAAAACTAGGTCACATTTGCTGACACAATGAGAATGTTTTTATTTTTTTTGAATTCTCATATCATAAAACTGTTTATATGATTCAACATTTTATTTTTAATTGATTAAGACCAATTTAGATGGTCATAACGTGTACTGGGCTCTGATTGGTCCATGAGCATGTCACGCGGATCGTGCCTTCAGCGCCGTCGGATGCTCCTCTCCAGATCCAGATCCGACGGCAGCCCTTTCTCCCTCACACCCCTCTTTGTTTGAAAAAAGGAAACTCCCTCCCGCACGCGAACCCTAGCGTCGTCTCCCAAACCCTCTCCCGATCCAGATCCGCCACCCCTCTCCCTCTCCCCTCGCCGCCTTGCCTCCCCTCTCCCTCTCCCCTCGTCGCCTCGCCTCCCCTCACCGCCGCACCACCCATCGCCTCCTGCACCCCCTCCCCTCCCCTCCCGTGTCCCCATCCCGTCGAAACCCTAAGCGGAGGCAGCCGCCATGGTGAAGGGACGCACGGGGCAGCGCGTCAGGCTCTACGTCCGTTCAAATTATCCCATCGCGCCGCCGCCTCCCAGGCACCTCCTCCCTTCCACCGCCCAGGCACCTCCTCCCTTCCGCCGCCCAGGCACTTTCTCCCTTCCGCCGGCCCTTATCGACCACGGCCCGCGTCAGTCTCGCCGGAGAGAGAGGAGATGCCGCCCAGCAACCACGGAGTCGCGGCTGGCTTGCTCGCCGGCGCACGGGTGCATGGCGCTTCGTCGAGCTGGCTGGACCGCGGCGCGCGCGTGGCCTGCATAGGGTTTGCAGTGGCGGCGCTACACGCCGGCCGCAGGTCTTCGGCTACCAGGAAGGCGCCGCCGCTGATTCGAGTCGATCCTCAAGGTATCCCTTCCCTTCCCCTTCTCTCTTCGTTTCGACCCGATCTGGCAGCCGTGGATGAACACTGATCTGGGGTTTGCTCCTCTGCTCATAGGGTGACCAAGAGGTCCTGCCGAGCTCAAGCTCGTCCACGACGACCCACCACGGCAGGTAGCATCTCCCTCCCCCTCTCATCTTCCTCTGCTCGCACTTGACCATGGCCCGGCTAGCATATGCTTGTTTTAGTTAGATTTTCTCCGGTTCATTGCATCCAAGGCAGAGTAAACGTGTACCGTCTTGGCAAAGGCAGAGTTCTCCGGTTCTCTGTTATTTTCAGGCTCATGTTTCAGTTCAGCGGCTACGTGCAAGAGAGTGGATTATTTGGTTGCTGTAATGAAACTGTTAATTAATCCCAAAAACAGTTTATTGAAACTTCTGCTACTCTGGTTCAGTTAAGACTTGGTAGTTTGTCTGAACTGTTGTGTTTGATATAAGTAGAAGTAGTTGAATGCTATACAGTGGTCTGAAGCTAATTAGTTGATTTGAAAATTATAGGTTTTGAACTGTCCATGATTTGGTTGAATCTAGTCTTCAATTTAATCTATACATGCCGTACGAAACTTCAGAACTTGAAAACCCAAATCTGGTTCAGTCATCGTAGTTTAGCTTTACAGATAAGACACTGATTTCTAATTGATTTAGCTAGCCTATTGTATTAATTGTTGTGAGTAAGATGTGAACAAAATTCAGGATGTATCTCACATCACTACATGAAATACATTGTTTTCAGGTTTTGTACATCAGCTGCATTCTTTAATTATCTAGTTGGTGGTTACTATTTTGTGGATGGCAATGCTTGTGTTGTAAGTAGAAGTTAAATGGAAATAATGTTCAGGTTTCTTCAAAGAAACACTGAATAAAACAGTAGCCAATAGGTGTGTACAAAACGTGGTCTGAAGCTTGTTGGTAGAAAATCATTACATAAGGCACATATTCACACTAAACCTTGACACAGCAATTATTGGTTTCATACTACTGTCCTTGATACATATAGTATTAATAATCTTTGACATTTTGTACTACTTCCTCCTGCTAGGGTTTCGGTGGACCTCTTTGTTGCGCACGGCTGAGCCGAACGTCCTCGGCGGTGGTGGCAGCGCGTGTGAGATCCTCCTCCATGACAAGGCCGCCGCCGGATCAGCTCCTCTCCGCCGGTGGACCCTCGCCTCTCCGACAAGGCCACCACCGGATCCCCTCCTATCCAACAGCAACGCCTCCGGATCCACTCGTCCTCGACAACGATGGCACCGAGGAGCACCAGGAGCTTCAGATCCGGTAACTTATTATCTCCCTCTCTCCCTCCCGCAGTACCTACTATGTATCATGCTTATTGTTTACTGCATTGAGGCATGTGGGCACCAGAATTTGTAATCAGATGTTTACCGCTTATGAATATGGCGATGTTCATGACTAATGGATGTGGCTGGGGGTTGAGGTATACAGTGCTATAGAATGCCATCTAGGATATCTGTTAAGCCACTTGGTCAGTTAGTTTCTTTTAGTACATATACCATGAATCCAAGTTTGATGTGTAATGCCATGTCTCTCTATATTTATAAGTTGAATCCATCACTAACATGTGAACAACACTTGCACTGCCTTATGTATTTACACATAAGGAGTTAAACTACATGTCTGCTATTGCAGGGCAGATTAGATGTATATCATTAGTTTCTTTGTTGATTTACTGATAAGTTACCATCCGATCCACTGACAACATGTTTGTGTTATTGTGGTGCTGGTTTGACTCACTGTCATCTTACAATTTGTTCTTTTTGTATGCAGCTCACCAGAAGAAGGCTGTGAAGATCTTCCCCCACCCTACCTCTGGACCTCTTCGCCCCATCGTGCAATGCCAGACCCACAAGTACAACATGAAGGCCAGGGCTGGCAGGGGCCTACTGCTGCTGCTGGGTAGAGCCTGGCCACGCTACTGCTAGGTATGATTCCCACCTCCTCCGAACCCCCTTGTATTGCAGGGCTTCATGTGCATGTGTGGAGTCCTATTTTTATGTTGAGGAACGCGGGCTGCTCTTACCAGGGCAAACACACGCGCCTTCATGTCTTATTTGCGATATATAAATCATCTGGAACAAATCATTTTCGTGAATTTGGTCGAGTTCCTCGTATACTGTATATTTTGACAGCATATGTCCTCACAAAAGAGAAAGGAAAAAACAATATTGCATAAATCTCTGCATTTTAGTTCCATACTTTTGAGCTCAGCAAGCTAAACTTGTTTCAAACATTTAGATGGCTCACATCAGATAACCAGTAACTTGAGCATTACATGCATTGATGCATAAGCTGCTGGAGGAATGTCTTCAGCTAACCACAGAGAACTGGTGCTGTGCACAGCTTCCTTTGTAGAAAAGATCAATAGTTGTGTAGACTTGTGCAAAGACTAAATTTTTGTACTAAGGTGGCCAGCGTGGTGTCGCGACATGATCACTGACGGAATTAATTATGATTTTGTTATTCGGCTTTGTTTGTCTGATCCTCACAAGTTAATGCTTCGCTCGTCCGGGTGTGTGATAATGCCATGTGTCTTGTGCAATTAGATTACATTTCTGTTTGTTATGGTAATATAAAAAATATTCATGCTGTCAAAATTTTCACAGTGCGTGCCTTTCATTTCTTTAGTTTGATTGTTTCCCTTGTATTCAATATGCTTCTAGTGGCTGATCCTTCCATTTTTGTTATGGCATCTTTATTTTCACAGGTGTTGTGTGTTCTGGAAGATGGAAGAGGAAGAAAACCTATTTTTGTTGAACTAAATTTTCTGTATTCTGTTTTGTTGTACGTATCATTTGATAGTTTTGTATAGGAACAAGTGATACTATTTTGTAGGGCTTTATGGCCTGTGATGTAAACATATTTAGTGCTGAAATATGAAATTATTTGCAAAATTTGTCAAAAAGGTGGATCATATGTATGAATATGTGAATGGGCTGAAAAGAGTACTGGACCAACTCCAGGATTGAATTAATATTTGAATGTATAAAAAGGCTGAATGTAAACCAGAAATGGGCTGCACAAAATTGTACATATATTCTTGAAAGGCCAAACGTGCATAAAAATTGATGGGCTGACCAGTTGGGCTTGGCCCATGTAGCAGAAAAAAATTAACAGAAATAAATATACCAAATGGGCTGAATTGTTGGGCTAGGCCCATGTAGAAAACTGAATTGGACCGGGCTGAATCTTGTGCCACATCAGCTTGCCACGCTGGATGCCTACGTGGACTGGGGAGGTTGCTAGTGACCAAAACAGAACAATAGGCTTATTTTGGTCATAAACGTTTGCGACCATTCCAGAAGAAAGGTCGCTATAGTCAGTTTACGACGGCCAGCTTTTGACCTTATCTTTTTGGTCACAAAAAGGTCACAAATGGAAATTTGTGACCATTCAGTGACCAATAGTGGTGGTCACAAGTTGACATATTTCTTGTAGTGCGTCCTCTCCATAGCCGTTTAGGACTTGCCTATAATCTAGGAGTCCTAGACACGGTTGGGTTACCCACGACCGCATTAATGAGAATCCCGTAATTGGGGGAACACGATCTCTGCTTTGACAAGACGTGTCAAGAAACCGCCTTGCGTTATGTGTGGAGCTGGTTGAAGAAAAACGGTTCGAATAATCACCGGGCCATGACATAACGTCATGCTGCCAAAATAAGTCGGAAAATTGGATTTGCGAAAATATTATTCTCTCTATGGCGGTATGTGGGACTTATTTTGCAGGGTCGGACACTATCCTCGTATTCAAATTCTTCTGTGATGTATTCGGAGAAGGAACCCGCCTTGCAATGCCGAAGACAATACTGCGCGCCGGACTCATCGTCATTGAAGCCTGGTTCAGGGGCTACTGAGGGAGTCCTGGATTAAGGGGTCTCTAGATAGCCGGACTATCTCCATTGGCCGGACTGTTAGACTATGAAGATACAAGACTGAAGACTTGTCTCGTGTCCGGATGGGACTCTACTTGGCGTGGAAGGCAAGCTAGGCAATACGGATATGGATATCTCCTCCTTTGTAACCGACCTTGTGTAACCCTAACCCTCTCCGGTGTCTATATAAACCGAAGGGTTTTATTCCGTAGGACAACAATCACAACATACAATCATACCATAGGCTAGCTTCTAGGGTTTAGCCTCTCTGATCTCGTGGTAGATCTACTCTTGTACTACCGATATCATCAATATTAATCAAGCAGGACATAGGGTTTTACCTCCATCAAGAGGGCCCGAACCTAGGTGAAACATCATGTCCCCTGCCTCCTGTTGCCATCCGGCCTAGACGCACAGTTCGGGACCCCCTACCCGAGATCCGCCGGTTTTGACACCGACAACTACCCCATCTCACATGATGATCAGACATGGGTTAGTTGATTTGGATCATGTATCACTTAGATAACTTGATGGATGTTTATTTAAGTGGGAGTTCTTTAGTAATTTGATGAATTGAATTTAATTTATCATGAACTTAGTCTTAATAGTTTTTGCTTATCTATGTTGTAGATCAATAGCTCGTGATATAGCTCCCCTATATTTTTGATATGTTCCTAGAGAAAACTAAGTTGAAAGATGATGGTAGCCATAATGCGGACTGGGTCCGTGATCTGAGGATTATCCTCATTGCTGCACAGAAGAATTATGTTCTTGATGCACTGCTAGGTGACAGACTTGTTGCAGGAGCAGATGTAGATGTTATGAACGTTTGGTGATAACCCACAAGTATAGGGGATCAATTGTAGCCTCTTTCGATAAATAAGAGTGTCGAACCCAACGAGGAGCTAAAGGTAGAACAAATATTCCCTCAAGTTCTATCGACCACCGATACAACTCTACGCACGCTTAACGTTCGCTTTACCTAGAACAAGTATGAAACTAGAAGTACTTTGTAGGTGTAACGAGATAGGATTGCAAGAATATAAAGAGCACGTAAATAAAAACTAGGGGATTTGTTAGGTAAAGAAGCAATAAAGTTAGTATAGCGAGTGTGGAAAAGTGGTGGTAGGAGTTGCAAAATTGTCCCTAAGGAATTGACAATGTTACTAGACCGACAGCAAGTTTTATGTGGGAGAGACCACTGCTAGCATGCCATACCTGACTTGGAATTCTATGCACTTATGATTGGAACTATTAGCAAGCATCCGCAACTACTAACATTCATTAAGGTAAAACCCAATCATAGCATTAAGATATATTGGTCCCCCTTCAATCACGTATGCATCAATTTCTATGCTAGGTTGAAGCTTCTGTCACTCTTGCCCTCCAATACATAGTCCTATCAACATACAACTAACCCTATGGTGTGATCCACGCGCGCGCTCATATGATGGGCACCAAAGGACAACAACATAACCACAAGCAAATTAAACCAATCATAGCAATTCACCAATCACCGATAGGACAATGAAAATCTACTCAGACATCACAGGATGGCAACACATCATTGGATAATAATATGAAGCATAAAGCACCATGTTCAAGTAGAGGGTACAGCGGGTTGTGGGAGAGTGGAGTGATGGGGTTATGTACCTAGGGTAGGGTCATGGACCTGATCCAAGTAACTTACCCCAGGACATCCTTAGAAGAGGTCGCCTTCCAGTCGACCAACGAGGATTCACTCGACTGGCCTGAAGGACTCGACCACGAAGACTCACTCGACCACCAGGAGGTCAAGAGGCACTCTACACTGCAACGGCCTGTAATCAAGTAGACTTTATGATAGTAAAGGCCTTTATGTTGGGCGTTACCAGTAACGCCCCAGACTTAACTCACCTTAAACCCTCTCCTACGTGGGCTGGCTGGGGTCCTGGCGCACTCTATATAAGCCACCCCCCTCCACAGGCAGAAGGGTTCGGCACCTTGTAGTTCATACATTCATAATCCACTCAACCGCCTCCGGGCTCCGAGACGTAGGGCTGTTACTTCTTCCGAGAAGGGCCTGAACTCGTACATCCTTTGTGCTTACAACCTCTCCATAGCTAGGACCTTGCCTCTCCATACCTACCCCCCACTCTACTGTCAGGCTTAGAACCACGACAGTTGGCGCCCACCGTGGGGCTCGTGTTTTAGCGATTTTGTGGAGAAGTTGCGATTCTTCCGAGTACTTTCATCATGGTGTCTGCTGGAGTTTTGGTCGAGGGTCAAGAGATCCGTCTCGGCACTCTCACCTTCATCGCCGACGACTCCGCATGGCTCCAGGAGGCTCCACTCGACGTAGATGCGCTCCCCGTCCGCGGTGCGACGCATTTTCGCGCATGTGTCCGTGGCGTTCTGCTGCGGCAACCATCGACCCAGTATCGGTCGGCTCCTCCATCGTCCATCCTCCCGGTCTCCCGCCAGCGCAAGCGCTCAGGCCGGTCGAGGCTTCAGCGATGGGTGAGTCACGCGGTGGCTCGCCAATCGGCCACTACCCAAGTTGCGGCAATCGAGCCCAACGAATCTCTCTACGGCTTGTTCGATCATTCGACTGGCTCCGTAGAGACTGCATCCGAGTGCGGAAGCAGTGATCCAGCGGCGGAAATCTTGATGGTCGACGGGCCCCACAGCCCTCCTGGCTTCGCCCGTGGTGGTGGAGCAGGTGACGGCGGCGACCCTGCATGAGGCTACGAAGAGTACCAGCCCGAGCCACTCGACTCTCTGCAAAGGGAGGAACTTCGCCGCAGGAACGAGGATCCCCTGCGTATTCCCATCGCAGGAGAAACCCCCGAGGCTCGTGCCTTGGAGGAGGCGCGTCTGGCCAATTTGGCCGAGCGCACTCGACTGGAGAACCTTCAGCGAGCACTCGACGAGCGCGCGCGGCAACGAGTTCCCGACACCAGTCGACGTCAACTCTTCCCGCCGACTCAGGTATATCGAACCCCAATTCAGAATTTAGCAGTTGCGGCCCGTATAGCAGAGTCCGTCCAGCCTTCGCAGTCGGAAGCTGGCAGAGGTTTGCTGCAGATCAGGGATCTACTCCGGGCAGCAGGAGATCAGAATTCAGCCGTGTCTCAGTCGCGCAACAGAATTCACAGTCGATCCGTCACTGTGAATACGGTTCAATCGACTCACAGCCCCAGATCGCCTCCGTGGCACGAAGGGCGCGAGAATCGACGAGATCAATATGGCGACAGATTCGACCGAGATGATAGGCGTCGAGCGCCCTATTCCCCTCCGAGGGGTGGGTCTTACGCTCCTCGGCAGCCAGATGATAGGCGTCAGTACAGTACAGGGCGTAGGGTTCCAGTTGACCCCAGAGAGCCAGGCTTCGACGCGCGATCCATTATCGTGCAAGGGTTGGTCGACCGGAACAGAGCCCATCGAGGCGCACTCGACAGAGATGTACCCACAAGCATTCGAGTGCATGTTTCTGGTCCTGAATGTTTCAGCAGAGCTATCAGAGCCGCAGTTATGCCCCCCAATTTCAGGTTGGCAACAGGAGTCAGCAAGTTCACTGGTGAGTCTAAGCCTGAAACTTGGCTTGAAGACTACCGAGTGGCAGTTCAGATTGGTGGTGGGAACGACGAGGTGGCCATGAAACACTTGCCTCTCATGCTGGAAGGTTCTGCCAGGGCATGGTTGACTCAATTACCTCCTAGCAGCATTTACACTTGGGAAGATCTGTCCCGAGTGTTCATCAAAACGTTTGAAGGGACTTGCAAGCGACCAGCTGGATTGACAGAGTTGCAAGTCTGCGTGCAGAAAACTAATGAGACTCTCAGAGAGTATATTCAGAGGTGGATCACTTTGCACCACACTGTGGAAAATGTCTCTGATCATCAGGCAGTATGCGCCTTCAAAGACGGCGTCAAGAACAGAGAACTGAGTTTGAAATTTGGTCGAACCGGTGACATGACCTTGAGTCGGATGATGGAGATTGCTACCAAGTACGCCAACGGTGAAGAAGAAGACCGAGTCCGAAGCGGCAAGCACAAGCCGAGTCAGTCGGAAAAAGGAAACACCAGTCGGAAACAGAAGCGGAAGGCTGAACCGGCAGCTCCTGGAGAGGCTCTGGCCATGACTCAAGGAAAGTTTAAGGGGAAACCAAAAGGATCCTGGAACCCCAAGAAGGTAAAGGATAAAGAAGGGAACGACGTGATGGACATGCCATGTCACATTCACACGAAGAAAGACGAAGAGGGGAATATCATTTACCCAAAGCACACCACTCGCCAATGTCGACTCCTGATCCAGCAGTTTCAGGGAAAACAGTCTAAGGACAAGGAGAAGGAGTCGGACAAGGCCGAAGATAAAGAGGACAGTGAGGGAGGATATCCGCATATCAACTCCACTCTGATGATCTTTGCAGATGTGGAAAGCAGAAGTCGACTGAAAGTGATTAACCGAGAGGTGAACATGGTTGCCCCGGCAAAGGCAAATTATCTGAAGTGGTCTCAAACACCCATCACATTCGACCAATCTGATCACCCGACTCATATTGCCACCCCTCGGAGGCAAGCTTTGGTGGTCGATCCAGTTGTCGAAGGCACTCGACTGACAAAAGTGCTGATGGATGGTGGAAGTGGGCTGAATCTGTTATATGCAGACACATTGAAAGGTGTGGGCATTCCGATGTCCCGACTGAGCACTAGTAACATGAGCTTTCATGGAGTTATACCAGGGAAGAAGGCCGAGTCACTCGGCCAGATAGCTTTGGACGTATTGTTTGGTGATTCGAAGCATTTTCGCAAAGAAAAGTTGACGTTTGAGGTCATGGATTTTCAAAGTGCATATCATGCCATTTTGGGGAGACCAGCCTATGCACGGTTCATGGCTCGACCATGTTACGTGTACCTCAAATTGAAGATGCCCGGCCCCAAAGGAGTGATCACTGTCACCGGTGATAGGAAAAAGGCAGAGGAGTGCTTTCAGAAGGGCTCCAAGATTGCCGATTCCCAAGTGACAGCGGTCGAGTTCGAAGAATACAAGCAAAACGCAGATCCGAGTGACTTGCTGCGATCCAAGAAGCCCGCCACAGAGTCTGCATTCCAGTCGTCCGGTGAGACGAAGCCTGTTCACATTCACCCGACCGACCCCGAAGCAGCTCCGACCCGCATCTCCACAACACTCGACCCAAAATAGGAAGAAGCGCTCATCCAGTTCCTCCGTGAGAACTGGGACATTTTTGCATGGAAGCCCGCTGACATGCCAGGTGTTCCCAGGGGACTGGCTGAGCATCGCCTAAGAGTCTACTCGTCTGCAAAACCAGTCAAAGAGCATCTTCGGCGGTCCGCCGTCCAGAAGAGAAAGGCCATCGGTGAAGAAGTGGCTCGACTGTTGGCGGCAAGATTTATCCGAGAGATATACCACTCCGAGTGGCTCGCTAATGTCGTCATGGTTCCTAAGAAGGACAAGTCGCTCCGAATGTGCATTGATTTCAAGCACATCAACCGGGCCTGCCCGAAAGATCACTTTCCTCTCCCTCGCATAGATCAAATTGTTGACTCGACCGCGGGATGCGAGAGGTTGTCTTTTTTAGATGCTTACTCCGGGTACCACCAGATCCGTCTGTACGGGCCCGATGAGGTAAAAACAGCTTTCATCACTCCATTCGGGTGCTTCTTCTATATCACCATGCCATTCGGCCTCAAGAATGCCGGAGCCACATTTATGCGAATGATTCAGAAGTGTCTACTCACTCAAATCAGTCGGAATGTGGAAGCTTATATGGATGATATTGTTGTCAAGTCACGAAAAGGTTCCGACCTGCTCGCTGACCTCGCTGAAACATTTGCCAACCTCAGAAGGTATGATATCAAGCTCAATCCATCAAAGTGCACATTTGGAGTTCCTGGTGGCAAGTTACTCGGTTTTCTCATTTCCGAACGGGGAATCGACGCTAACCCAGAGAAGATTGGCACTATTCTCCGAATGAAACGCCCTGTGCGAGTGCACGATGTCCAGAAGCTTACTGGATGCTTGGCCGCATTAAGTCGATTCATCTCACGACTCGGTGAAAAGGCACTGCCTCTTTACCGACTGATGAAGAAGGCTGACAAGTTCGAGTGGACTCCAGAAGCTGATGCAGCGTTTGCCGAGCTAAAAGCTCTGCTCTCCACCCAGCCGGTGCTTGCTGCTCCAATCAGCAAAGAGCCTCTGTTGCTCTACATCGCAGCCACAGGACAAGTCGTCAGTACTGTGCTAACGGTCGAGCGGGAAGAAGAAGGAAAAGCTCTCAAAGTTCAGCGCCCAGTGTATTATTTGTCTGAAGTCTTGACTCCATCCAAGCAGAGATATCCTCATTATCAGAAGCTTGTGTATGGAATATACATGACCACAAAGAAGGTTGCTCATTATTTCTCTGACCATTCCATCACAGTCATCAGCGACGCTCCACTATCAGAGATTTTGCACAACAGAGATGCAACTGGTCGAGTGGCCAAATGGGCGATTGAACTTCTTCCCCTTGATATCAAGTTTGAGGCAAAGAAAGTCATTAAGTCCCAGGCGATAGCAGATTTCCTCGCCGAGTGGATTGAACAACAGCAGCCGACTGAAGTTCACTCGGAGCATTGGACCATGTTTTTTGATGGCTCTAAGATGTTGAATGGTTCCGGTGCTGGGGTTGTCCTGGTTTCCCCCGGAGGAGATAAGCTCAGATATGTGCTCCAGATTCACTTTGATTCCTCCAACAATGAGGCAGAATATGAGGCCCTCCTATATGGGTTGTGCATGGCCATTTCACTCGGCGTCCGTCGCCTAATGGTCTATGGCGACTCGGATTTAGTGGTCAATCAGGTGATGAAAGAGTGGGACGTGAGAAGCCCAGCCATGACTGGATACTGCAGTGCAGTGAGGAAGCTGGAAAAGAGGTTCGAGGGGTTGGAGCTCCATCATATACCCCGACTGAAAAATCAAGCAGCTGATGATCTAGCAAAGATAGGTTCCAAGAGAGAAGCCATTCCGAGTGGTGTGTTCTTGGAGCATATACACACTCCGTCAGTCAAAGAAGATCCTTTCATCGAAGAAACTCCGCAGCCCACACAGCATCATCACGGATACGGACACCGGTACTGCTGTTAGCTTCATCAGGGAACTAATATTCAGATATGGTGTCCCACACAGCATCATCACGGATAATGGGTCGAACTTTGACTCAGAAGAATTCAGAGATTTCTGCAACTCCCAAGGCACACGGGTCGACTACGCTTCAGTCGCCCATCCGCAGTCGAATGGACAAGCAGAGCGAGCTAATGGACTGATTCTTAAGGGATTGAAGCCTCGACTAATGCGTGATCTCAAACACGCGGCTGGAGCTTGGGTCGATGAACTTCCCTCTGTACTCTGGGGACTGCGGACCACACCTAATCGGTCGACCGGAAGAACTCCATTCTTCTTGGTCTACGGAGCCGAAGCGGTCTTACCAAGTGATCTTCTGCATAATGCTCCCCGAGTCGAAATCTACAACGAAGCAGAAGCTGAACAAGCGCGGCAGGACGCAGTCGACCTTTTAGAGGAAGAAAGGGAGATGGCTCTGATCCGGTCGACCATCTACCAACAAGATCTGCGCCGTTTCCACGCCCGAAATGTGAGAGGTCGAGCCTTCCAGGAAGGAGATTTGGTTCTCCGAGTGGATCAGCACAAACCACACAAGCTGGCTCCTTCTTGGGAAGGCCCCTTCATAGTCACCAAGGTCCTCCACAATGGGGCGTACCGTCTTTACAACGTCAAGCATAATTTCGACGAGCCCCGAGCTTGGAACGCGGAGCTACTCCGCCCATTCTACACTTAAGTTTTATCACTCGGATGAGTTGCAATAAAGTACTTTTGCAGTTCACGGACCTCAAAATAATAGTGTCATAGTCCCTCCATAATTTTTGTCACTTTTTATTTTTGTCCACATAAAATTCCCCCTCAGTGGGTGACTTAGCTGCGAATCCGTTTTGCCTAAGTTTGTAAAAATCCTACTGAGTGGTGAGCCAGACTCCCACTCGGAGGATTAGCT
The DNA here is from genome assembly GCF_018294505.1 of Triticum aestivum. NCBI lineage: Eukaryota > Viridiplantae > Streptophyta > Magnoliopsida > Poales > Poaceae > Triticum > Triticum aestivum. The sequence goes on from NC_057794.1 coordinate 596,013,950, forward strand.
GCGAATCCGTTTCGCCTAAGTTTGTAAAAATCCTACTGAGTGGTGAGCCAGACTCCCACTCGGAGGCTTAGCCGCGAATCTGTTTCGCCTAAGTTTATCAAAATCCTACCGAGTGAAGAGCAACCCTCTCACTCGGGGGCTTAGCTGCAGCCCTGTGCTCGCCTAAGTTATAAAAATCCTACCGAGTGTAGAGCAACCCTCTCACTCGGGGGCTTAGCTGCAGTCCAAGCACTCGCCTAAGTTATAAAAACCCTACCGAGTGAAGAGTAACCCTTTCACTCGGAGGCTTAGCTGCAGTCCAAGGACTCGCCTAAGTTATAAAAATCCTACCGAGTGAAGAGCAACCCTCTCACTCGGAGGCTTAGCTGCAGTCCAAGCACTCGCCTAAGTTATAAAAATCCTACCGAGTGAAGAGCAACCCTCTCACTCGGAGGCTTAGCTGCAGCCTCGTGCTCGCCTAAGTTATAAAAATCCTACAGAGTGAAGAGCAATCCTCTCACTCGGGGGCTTAGCTGCAGTCCAAGCACTCGCCTAAGTTATAAAAATCCTACCGAGTGAAGAGCAACCCTCTCACTCGGAGGCTTAGCTGCAGCCTCGTGCTCGCCTAAGTTATAAAAATCCTACCGAGTGAAGAGCAACCCTCTCACTCGGGGGCTTAGCTGCAGCCTCGTGCTCGCCTAAGTTATCAAAATCCTACCGAGTGAAGAGCAACCCTCTCACTCGGGGGCTTAGCTGCAGTCCAAGCACTCGCCTAAGTTATAAAAATCCTACCGAATGAAG